>NC_083597.1:86370030-86670030 GCF_020882245.1 Rhopalosiphum padi
TTCAATCTGAACTAATAGCGTATAAAACTCATCGTAGGTCATTTTTACGGATCCTATACTGCGATTTAAATGTTTTTTAATGCTGTGAACCGCCGCCTCCCACAATCCGCCGAAATGTGGTGCTCGTGGAGGGATGAAGTGCCATATCATTTCGTTACCGGTCATAAATTGATTAATACGATTTTTGTGATCATCCGCCGACATTAATTGTTTTAATTCGTTCAATTTGTTGTTCGCGCCTACGAAACAAGTGGCGTTATCCGAATATATATTTTTACAAAGACCTCGGCGGGATATGAATCTTTTTAGAGCTGCGATAAATGCATCCGTGCTTAAATCACACACCAGCTCTAAATGCAACGCCTTTGTCGCGAAACATACGAACACGCATATGTATGCCTTTTGAGCTGCGGCATTTCGTCGATTACTGCATTTTAATAGAAACGGACCTGCATAATCTACTCCACAATTTTCGAAACATCTACTTGGCCGATCCACTCTGAATTTAGGTAAATTACCCATTAAAGGTGACACGTTTTTCGGTCGTGCCCTAAAAATTTCACGCATTGATATACAACTTTTCGCGCACATCTTCGCCCATTGAGTGGCCAATATTTTAATCGCACCGTAGCAAGTGTAGCATGCGGACCAGCGTGCATTAATCTTTCGTGTTCGCGTAATATAATTAATTTTGAAAAGTTTGTCTCATTAGGTATAATAATCGGAAATCGTTGATCAGTATCAATAATTGTCGCGTTGGTTAGTCTACCACCCACGCGCACGATGCCATCATCATCTATGAACGGGTTTAATTTGTATATCTTACTACTCAACGACACATTACGTTTGCCTTTTAAATCCTTAATTTCGGAAGAGAAATATAAGCCTTGTAATAGTTTAATTATTGCTTTTATTGCGGTTGATATCTCGTATACATTAAGCGGGCCGGTAATTCGCGGAATGTTATTACGTTTTGATAATGAGTTGTTTTTGTATCGTAACAAATACGCAACGACGTGCGATAATCTGTTCAGCGACGAATACTTATCAATATCGAATAACGCGCCCACCTTTGTTGTACACACCACAATAGGCGTGATCCTTTCTTCATTTTTAATATCATTTATATTTTCGTAATCTTCGGTGTATGCTGTTGAGCATTTAAATTCATTATTCTTTAACCATACCGGACCGTGCCACCAAAGCGTATTGTTTTTTAATTCGTTTGGCGTACACCCTCGTGACAATACGTCAGCTGGATTGTCGATCGATTTTACATGTCCCCACTCCAATCTATTAGTTAAAGTGTGGATTTCACTGACGCGATTTGCAACAAATGTTTTCCACTTGCCGGAATCTGCTGCTAGCCAGGCCAAAGTGACAGTAGAATCTGTCCAAAAATATCTTTTAGACACACTTATGTTAAGTGCTGGTATAATTGTGGACATTAAACGTGATAAGAGTAGCGCCGCGCACAGTTCTAATCTAGGAATAGAAATTACCTTTATTGGCGTAATACGAGATTTGGCACACACTAATTGACATGTGATATTACCGTCTTTATCTGACGTACGCATATATATATACAGGCGCCGTACGCTTTCATGGACGCATCTGCAAACCCGTGTATTTCGATTTGTTTATCATTATCAGATCCAAGCCAACGTGGTATATTAAATGAATTGAGCTCATTTAAGCAACTGATATAACCGTCCCACACCAATTGCATGTGTGGTGGAATTTGACTGTCCCATCCTATTTTTTCACGCCATAAATCTTGTAATAATATTTTGCCCACTAATATTACTGGACCTACTAAACCTAATGGATCGAATAGTGTTGCTAGTCCAGCAATAATGTCTCTTTTGGTTACCTTAATGTTTGTTTTCGGAGTTTGAACGACGTAGGTGTAATAATCACTGTTTGGTTCCCAATATAAGCCCAACGTCTTCACACTCTCTTTATCCATTGATACAGCCGATGCTTCGTTTTCATTTGTGTCCGGGATTAGATTCTTATGATTTGCTGTCCATTTAGATAATTCAAATCCTGCCTTATGCATAACTGAAATTAGTTCATTACGTAATTGTATTGCTTCCGTCAATGTATCCGCTCCGGTAAGACAATCGTCAACACAGAAATCGTTTTTTATAATTTCTTTTAGTTTTACGTTTGCGGTGTCTTCAGCAACGCGGTTAACACAACTTACTGCCAAAAATCCTGCAGGTGCTAAACCGTACGTAACTGTGCATAATTTATAAATTTTAATTTCATTATTTGGATCGGATCTCCACAATATGCGTTGATAATCGCGATCTTCCTTGTGTATTAATACTTGTCGATACATTTTTTTTATATCGACCGAAAACGCATATCTATGTGTTCTAAATCGAATTACGATTTCTAACAGATCAGGCTGTAGTTTTGGACCATTCATTAGCGTATCATTTAATGATATGCCGGTACTTGTTTTTGCTGACCCGTCGAAAACAACACGAAGCTTTGTTGTTCTACTGCGGTCATTTATCACATACGAGTGCGGTAGATAAAAACAATTATTGTCATTGATTACTTGTTTATTCGCTGCCTGCATTGTTAACACACTCCATATGTTCAAGCCTTTCATATTCTATCATAAACATTTTATATTTGGTATATAGCTCGGTATTATTGAGTAATCGTTTTTCTAATGACAAGAATCTTCGTAATGTTGATGCATATGAGTTACCTAACTGTCGATAATTGTCCTTGAATGGTAACCTCACTACAAATCTACCGTCTTCGTTTCTCGTGACGTTGTTATTAAAATGTTTCGAACATGCATTTTCTTCGTCAGTGAAATTGCGTTTTACCGACACTTCTTCCATTTTCCAGAACGCTTCGATTTTACCTTCTAATATTTTGTATTGATTTTGAGTTGCTAACAAACATGTGTTCCGTCTTGTCATATTTAAATTATTCGACGTTTTACCTACTACTAACCAACCAAACAATGTTTTTTGTAGATATGGACCATTGTTGGTTTTTATTTTATCAGCGCACATTATGTCCCAATAAGTGTCTCCGCCGATAAGGATATCTATATTACCCGGGTAATTAAACGACGGGTCTGCCATGTAAATGTCACTCGGAACGTTTACACTGCGTATAGTTCGTGGTAATTTGCCCGTTATTTTCGACAATACTAATAAATCAATCATCGTAGAGTATGAATTATTTAATGACTTGATAACAGCAGTTACTTTATATTTTATTGTATTATTCGTTTCACTGATACTGCATATTGGAATGTTTACTTTTTCACGTTGAAGTCCGAGTTGGTTCACTAAGTTGTTTGTTATAAAACTGCTTTGTGATCCGCTATCTAATAACACTCGCCCGTGTGAATGCCTACCAGCGGGACTCGATATTTTTATTATGGTTGTAGCTAATAACACTTCGCTATCAACGTCGACTTTTGCTGTATGCGCAGATACTAATGCATTGTTTGATAATATATCGTTATTTTCGTTAACCGGACTTGTTTCCTTATGTAAAAGTGAATTATGCAACTGTTGACATTTTACGCACTTTCTCGATGGACATTGATTTATATGATGGTCGGTTTTTTTTAAACAATTTTTGCATAATTTTAATTCATTGACTTTGCTTATTCTGGACGCTATGTCAAGTGCCAGAAATTCGGTACATTTGTAAATTGGGTGTGGTTGTTGACACATGTAACATTTCATTTTATATGTAGATAAAAATGTTGACGCACCCTTCTTTGATGTTCCAAATTTCGATATTTTAGATAATGAATAATTAGATTCGTTTTGCTTGACTGTTAGTAATCTAGCGTTTTCTACAGACTCTAACATTTGATTCCTTTTACCTAGAAACTCCATTAACATTTGTACATTGGGTAATGGGTAGTTCTTCTCTGGACACTTCCGTTTCCCATTGCTTGATCGTATTCGTATCAAGTTTTGTGTAAATTACATGCAATAGCAACGCACCCCACTTGTACGGATCGTGATTTAGAGCTTTTAATGCTTGCATATGTCCGTTTAGTGAATCAGTTAATTGTTTTAATTTAATTGCCGATTCTTTATTGATTGGTTCTAAATCAAAAATACGTTTCGTATGCGTTTGTATCAACATACGTGTATTATTATATCTTGTGGTAATTATTTTCCACGCAATTGCATAGTTCGATGAGGACGTTTCCAAGTTTTTTATTATCGAAGTGGCTTCGCCTTCTAATGCATTTCTTAAATAATAAAATTTTTGTATATCTGATAATGAATTATTTGTATGTATCATTGCACAGTATATATCATGAAACGTGACCCAATCATCGAATTTTCCCGTGAATGTAGGAATTTCGAGTGGCTTAAGTTTTACAAATGAAAAACTGTGACTTTTTGTAGCTTCCCCTTGATCAGCCTGTGTTAATTGTTGGCCTTGCGCAGGCGCTTTATTTCCCGTTAATCTATCGTCGACTTGTGACATTAAATCATAGTATAAGTCTTCGAATGTGGACCTATATTGTACCTGTTCATTACTAACGTCTAATATCTCTATATTATTTTGTATGGCATCAAATTCGCTCCATGCTTCGCGTATCTTTTCAGCCCGTAATATTAATTGCGTAGCAACGTTGGACTACTTGGACTTTGGCTCGTCCAGAAATGTTTGAAACCGAGTAAGCTGCCCTTTTATTTGACCACGGCGTAGAACGTATGCCGCTAATTCATTATTATCGTTGGCCATTGTGATCGACCTCTACCCACTATCTACTGTTTTTAATGTTATAATGATATAATGTTGTGGATATAGACTTATATAGAGTATAATTTCCCTAACAGATTTATTTTAAGTCAAGGACAAATTAATAAGACTTATGGAGAAGGCCACTTTTTATTTTAATACGTGTTGAATTGAGACTCACTTACCTGATGCTGTCTTCTTTTTTGAAGCTTTTTATTGATCTTCTTCCTTGAACTTGTAAGTCAACCGTGAATTTGTAAATCAAATTACTACAATGCGTGTAATAATATTGACGCGCACGATTCGATCCGGCTCGTCTGGACCAATGTTTGGGCTTAGATGCAATTGAACACATAAAAAGACCCAGTGGACTGTATGATATTGTAATTTATTGGATAATAATAATTTAAAATAATATTTTAATAATAATAAATTTAATACAAGAGTACACTTATTGTCACTAATGAGGTGACTGTGGCAATTTTACGGTATTGTCACCGACGCAACGTTTAGATAACCACTGACGACCCGTGCCTGCTTTATACCCGACCCAAGACGATATAGATAAATGTACATTGAACAAGTGATAACTAATAATAAAATCTGTAATAGCCGATATGGATAACAGAGTCTTGCAGCTGTTCGAATTATCTACTATGTTTAGTTGGTAGCCACCGGTGGTGTGTTCCTGCCAAGGCCGTAACTGAAAATTAATTTCGGGGTGATGGGGGGGTTTAAGCTAAAAAAAATTGTGGTTTGATTAAAACAGAGATTGAATAAATAGTTATTTTACTACCACATAATATAACACAAAAAAAATTCGGTGGGGGGGGGGTTGTGCCACCACGAAAGTACGGCCTTGGATTCTGCCTACGGGATTTTAACTCCGATTAAATTTCTAATAAAGTAATAAATAATGAATAAAAGGTTAAAACACGTAATATTGTGATATAATGATTTATATATCAATTTTATTATAATTATTTGAATTTAAACATTGTAACGTTTATGATTGTTTTCCAAAGTTTGATGATTTTTTCTAAGGTAAATTTAATAAATCACAAGGTTTTGTTGAAACACCATTAAAACCATCTAGAATAGCGTTAAAGGCAGAAAATGGTTTTTCACAGTTACAGCAATTATCAGGGTCGTCAAAATCAATAAAACGAACCATAAATCCTGCTCCATTTGTATGCGCAAATTGACCCTAAAATAATTAAATTATTAAAATTACGCATATTTTATTTACTAAAAAAAAAAAAATTACTTTTTCATTGTATGATAATAAGGTCTCTACACACCAATCACATGCTACTTGTGGCTGAGTACACATCTATAAATTTTTTTGTTAATATATTAAAAAAATGTTAAGAATTTTTAAATCTACATATATAATGATAAAGGATTGTCATTTTTTCAATAGTTTTTTGGTTAGCCGTAAATATTTAATTTTTTCATACTGGGAATGTCCATGATATAAATAATACCTGTTCTTAATTTATTAGTATAACGTTATATTATTTTATTTTATTTATATTCATAAGATTGTGTTATTATTCTCTTATGGGATATAGTGTTTGATTATATTAATAACTTAAGCTTAACTAATAAATAATAAATTGTGTATTAATTTATTTTTAAATTTAATTCGTATTTCGTATACCATTTCATTATTTACATCACACATATTGAGTGTATTATTAGGTGAGTCTGGATTGATTCTGAATGTAAAGTATGTTTTTTCTGTTGGTATACATGCCTGCTGTAAGACATCTTTTAAGTTATCCTAGAACAATAGAATAAATTATGAGATTATAATTTGTTCTTATTCAATATTAAAGTTTTAATATCAATGTATACTTTGTATTTGATCCATTGATTGGACTAATTCCGGTATTTCTGAATTCATCAGTACATACATTAAAGTACTCCATAGTAACAGCGTAAAAATCAATAGCGTAATCTATAACGCTGATATTCAACCCTTTAAAAAATATTGTTAATACAAATTATTCAATTTAATTTCTAAACGAGAAATAAAATAAATATGTTTTTACTCCGAATCTTTTTTTTGTATACAATGACATATCATGACATTAAAATTTAACACAAACATAATACTGACTCGCTCCACAACTAATATACAGCAGAATGTATAGGGATTTCAATTTATTTATGATTTTATTTTAATTCCTGTCTTAGAAATTAGTTATCTGTATTTATCTGCATTTAAATGATTAATTTTTTGACCACCATGTTCCAATGTCTTCATACAGATTACATATTGTTATTATGAATAAAATAAACATACATAGATACTCACATTTGAACTTTGGAATGGTATACTGATCTATTATAGAAAATCCGTATATATCCAACCCAATTGACAAGTCTGGAAAAGTAGTTCTAAATACATCAAGATATTTTTTGAAATCGTCAGTATATGTTGGAAATTCTGGGGAATCAACCTGTAGAAATCAAATATAGTGTATAATAATATTGTTTATATATATTATTGACTATTCGAAACATTATAATAATATAACTTCAACAAATATATTACTATTATTTACAATAATAATTATTAATAATATATTACCAGCAAAGCACTCTCAGCAATTGTATTATAAGTGTGTCCTCTTTTTATATTTTTTAGTAAAGCTATTAGATATTAGAATTAATTATTCCTAACATAATAATATTAAAAATCGAATAAGTAGTCTATATCTAAACATTTAATTATATAATACATATAGAATATGAAAAAAATCATAATGTTAAGAATTGTTGAAAAGTGATTATTAGTTATAAACCTATAGATGTGGAAATTACAGTTAAATGGAAAATATTGATAATAATCTGAAACTGGATGTTAATGAATTATGTTTTTACTGTTTGTATGTCACTGAACGATGACATGGAATCCTCTTTAATTATAAGATAGAGGTTAAAAGATCTGTGAATGATAAAATGATTGGTAAATTATTTTTGAAACATATATTATGTCTAACACCAACATATATTTTAACATTTTAAAAATATTTCTGAAATTCTATGGAAATAATAAATACAAACGAAATAGCACATAATACATTTGAACACATTACAAATTTATTAATTTAAAAATTAAATTAAATCGATCTTTACCTGATACTGTAAACCTGCAAGTATAACACCAGCTAACCCCTTATGGTCGTCCAAAAAAGTCCTTAATCCTTCCATTTCTTTTAATGAATTTTTTCCTCCATTAGGGCATTCATTAGTAAGCATTGTAGTCCAATTTTTTTGCATTCCGCGACCGTAGTATATAAAAACATCCTTTCCACTTTTCAATAATTCGTCTAAAATCGCTATATCAATAATAAAGCACATAAATACCTAACATAATAATATTAAAATAAAAATAATGAGGTTGCAACATTTTAGATTTTTGGCGGGGCTATGAATAAATTGATTTTACAATGATTTGTTTTCTTTAAATTTTAGTGTGTAAAAAAGATTTAAAATCTAATGTAAATTCTTCCATATTTAGTTGTAATAGTTAATTATAATATGGCGTAAGTATTAGTCTTTTCATAATTTATTATGTCTTTATCAATTTTTATAATAGTATAATTATGTAATTATTACTGTAATTAATAGGTGGATCTTCGAATTTAATAACTTTATATTCCGAATCCATAAAAACCCCATTGAATATTAAAGACGTGCACTCTAGTGGTAATTTTGAAACTGGAACTTCTGAGAATTTACAATCGCTTTGGCGAAAATCACTATAAAAACATGACGATTTTCCAGGCCCTAAAACCAAACAATTACAATTATTTTGTATCTTTTTTTCTTGAACAATCTAATGCATAGTAAAATGCAATTAAATTGGTCTTCCTTGAGAAGACGTTAAGATAAAGTGTTAAGACAATAGTATCATAATTAATTTTCATAGATAACCATAAAGAATTCAAAAATATCTGTATGAAAAATATGAGTAAAGTACATAATTATTTCGATACAGCGTACAAACCAGAGACTTACTAAAAACATAATATAAAACATGATCCTATAAAGCATGATGTATATTGTATTTGGTGGTTGCTAGCTTTATTATTAGAATTTAAAAAATGTATGAAAGAAGAAAGTTATTTTACATTCGTGATTATCAATTACATAAAAGAGCACGCCCATAAGTTCTAAAATGTTTTACCTGTTTTACTTTTTTTTGTATTTCTAACGGAGCGATGAATATATTGATTTTCAAGAAGTAAGTAGTATCTTCTTCTTTCTGTCATCACCTTTGGGACAGTCAATATGCTTTGATTTTAAATATGGTGATGGTTACAAGTGGAAAGTTGAAAATTGTTAGTACATTGTTGGTCAAAAGTTTAAATCTTAGTCCTTTATTCATAATCGGAAAAAAAATTAAAACTAAATAAAAACGGAATTTTTTTGCAAACCAAACTAATATGGATTATTTGAAATGTTCTCGAAATGTTTATATTTCCATTATTCACGGATTTCCATTATACACGTTATAATTTTTATACTAATATTATCATACAGTTTTATATATTTACAGAAAGATGAAAGAAATTTTGAATTATTTAAGGTGCTATAATTTGTTATAAATAATAAATATATATTATTATTATAATTAAATACTTGAAATACATTGCCTAAATGTAATATTGTTGGAAAAAAATGTAAGAACCTACTGTAATATTTAAATTAAAATAAATTAATTTAATAAGTATATCAAAAGAATATTTAATAAAATATACTTATCAATATAGGCTGAGTGCTGACAGACCGTCTCCACACAGAATCATAAAGACTCCCATAATAATGACAGTATTTTTTTTTTTTGTTAATCTTTTGAATAGAAATCTTACCTTTTAGATCTTTCTTACATTGCGTATGTACTGCTAAGATAAGAATGGTACAAATTAAAAGTAAAGGTTGACAAAAATACATTTTTATTTGTATTGTGTAATGTGCAGAATTAAAATTTCATCCATACGGGTCGATGAAGATATTATTTTTTATTTCAGTAAACCATAAACACCGTTTTATAATTAACTATTTATATTACTTACTCTGTCAATAATGTGTTTTTATTTAAATAATCTAAATTATATCTCTATAATGTTTATATAAAAGGTTTTTTACAATAAGTACAAAATATGTGTTTTACAATGACATAGTACAAAAATTCTTAATTTTTAATTTAAAACAGACAGTTAACAAACTGTATAAATAGAGTAGGTAATTAACAACTATAAATAGGATATTTATGACTAAATGACAGCTGAAGTTGTCGAAAAGCAATGAATAACTTTCGAATAAAATAAAATTTACATCATATTACACAAGTGGACAATTTAAATTTCCAAATACCACATATAAATATATTGGGATCACGTAATTTGTACATGGCCCAATTAGGCGATATTACGTATTTTTATTCACATGTCATTCAATACTATACGTCCTAAATTAAAAATATCATGTTTTTTTTAAACTTTTTTTTCTAGAAAAAGTGATAACTAATAATAAAATCTGTAATAGCCGATATGGATAACAGAGTCTTGCAGCTGTTCGAATTATCTACTATGTTTAGTTGGTAGCCACCGGTGGTGTGTTCCTGCCAAGGCCGTAACTGAAAATTAATTTCGGGGTAATGGGGGGGTTTAAGCTAAAAAAAATTGTGGTTTGATTAAAACAGAGATTGAATAAATAGTTATTTTACTACCACATAATATAACACAAAAAAAATTCGGTGGGGGGGGGGTTGTGCCACCCCGAAGGTACGGCCTTGGATTCTGCCACCGGGATTTTAACTCCGATTAAATTTCTAATAAATAATGAATAAAAGGTTAAAACACGTAATATTGTGATATAATGATTTATATATCAATTTTATTTGAATTATTTGAATTTAAAAATTGTAGCGTTTATGATTGTTTTCAAAGTTTGATGATTTTTTTTTTAAGGTAAATCAAATAAATCACAAGGTTTTGTTGAAACACCATTAAAACCATCTAGAATAGCGTTAAAGGTAGGAAATGGTTTTTCACAGTTACAGCAATTATTAGGGTCATCAAAATCAATGTAACGAGCTATAAATCCTGCTCCGTTTGTATGCGCAAATTGACCCTAAAATAATTAAATTATTAAAATTACGCATATTTTATTTACTAAAAAAAAAAAATTACTTTTTCATTGTATGATAATAAGGTCCCTACACACCAATCACATGCTACTTGTGGCTGAGTACACACCTATAAATTTTTTTGTTAATATATTAAAAAAATGTTAAGAATCTTTAAATCTACATATATAATGATAAAGGATTGTCATTTTTTCAATAGTTTTTTGGTTAGCCGTAAATATTTAATTTTTTCATACTGGGAAAGTCCATGATATAAATAATACCTGTTCTTAATTTATTAGTATAACGTTATATTATTTTATTTTATTTATATTCATAAGATTGTGTTATTATTCTCTTATGGGATATAGTGTTTGATTATATTAATAACTTAAGCTTAACTAATAAATAATAAATTGTGTATTAATTTATTTTTAAATTTAATTCGTATACCTTTTCATTATTCACATCACACATAGTAAGTGTATCATCAGGTGTATCCGGGTTAAGTATAAATGTAAAGTATGTTTTTTCTGTTGGTATACATGCCTGCTGTAAGACATCTTTTAATTTATCCTATAACAATAATACAATATATATTAAATTATGTGATTAAAATTTGCTCTTGATCAATATTTAAGTTTTAATACCAATGTATGATTGGTATTTGATCCATTCAGTGGAGCAATTCCAGTATTTCTGAAGTCAGCAGTGCATAAATTAAAGTACTCTGTAGTAACAGCGTAAAAATCAATAGCGTAGTCTATAACGCTGATATTCAACCCTTTAAAAAATATTGTTAATACAAATTATTCAATTTAATTTCTAAACGAAAAATAAAATAAATATATTTTTACTCTGAATCTTTTTTTGTATCAATGACATATCATGAAATTAAAATTTAACACACATAATAGTGACTCACTCGACAATTAATATACAGTGAAAATTATAGTGATTTCCATTTATTTATGGTTTTTATTTTAATTCCTGTTTAGAAATTAATTATCCGTATTTAAATGATTGATTTTTTAAAGTTATTCGTTAGATTTCCGATTTAAGTTTTTAAAAAGTTGTATACAATTGCCATAGCAATTATTATAGTATTAATTATTGTTGTACTTAGCTCTAATAAATTATTTAAATGTACCTATTCCAATTACTTAACATATAACTATTAAGAATTAATACATTTTAGAATATTGCATTTAATAATGTATAGTGAAATAAACTTAACTTTTCAAGAAGCTGTTAACATTCAACATATAAAGTAAATTATACCTATTTTTAGAGCGTGATGAGAAATATAAAATTTAAAAAAAAAGTCCACGAAAAATTAAAGAATGTATGTGATAAAAGATACACCATGTACCATTGTCTTCACATAAATTACATATTTTTATTATAAATAATATAAACATATATAAATACTCACAAGTGAATTTTGGATCCATATACTGATTCATTAGAATACCTCCGAATATATCCAATCCAATGATCAATTCTGGAAACTTTTTTCTCAACATATCAACATATTTTTTAAAATTTTCAGAATATGTCGGAAATGCTGATTCCTCAGGCTGTAGAAATCAAATATAGTGTATAATGATATTTTTATATCATATTATTGACTATTCGAAGCATTGTAATAATATAACTTCAACAAATATATTACTATCATTTATAAATACGAGTAGTATTATTATAAATATTGTTACCAAAATATATATTACCAGCATAGTACTGTCAGAAATTGTATTATAAGTGTGTCCTCTTTTTCTATTTTTTAGTAAAGCTATTAGATATTAGAATTAATTATTCCTAACATAACAATATTAAAAATAGAATAATAAATATCTAAACATGTAATTATATAATATATATAGAATATGAAAAAATCATAATGTTAAGAATTGTTGAAAAGTGATTATTAGTTATAAACCTATAGTTGTGGAAATTGCAGTTAAATGGAAAATATTGATAATAATCAGAAACTGGATGTTAATGAATTATGTTTTTACTGTTTGTATGTCACTGAACGATGACATGGAATCCTCTTTAATTATAAGATAGAGGTTAAAAGATCTGTGAATGATAAAATGATTGGTAAATTATTTTTGAAACATATATTATGTCCAACACCAACATATATTTTAATATTTTAAAAATATTTCTGAAATTCTATGGAAATAATAAATACAAACGAAAGAGTACATAATACATTTGAACACATTACAAATTAGTTAATTTAAAAATTAAATTAAACCGGTCCTTACCTCAGACTGTATAGCAGTAAGTATAACACCAGCTAACCCCTTATGATCGGTCAAAAAAGTGTTTAATCCTTCCATTGCTTTTGATAAATTCTTTCCTCCATCCGAACATTCATTAGGAAACATTAAGGTCCAATTCGATTCAACGCTAGGGCCGTAGTATATAAATACATCTATTTCACTTTTCAATAATTCGTCTAAAACCGCTATATCAATTATAAAGCACATAAATACCTAATATAATAATATTAAAATAAAAATAATGAGGTTGCAACATTTTAGATTTTTGGCGGGGCTATGAATAAATTGATTTTACAATGATTTGTTTTCTTTAAATTTTAGTGTGTAAAAAAGATTTAAAATCTAATGTAAATTCTTCCATTACTAGTTATATTAGCTAAATGTCTTAAATTTTAGTCTTTTCACAATTTATTATGTCTTTATTAATTTTTATAATAGGATAAAATAATTATGGAATTTATTACTGTAATTGATTTGTAAATCGGCGTTATCAACTTGAAAGGTTGAACCCACAAAAGCCCCATTGAAAACTAATGACGTGCACTCTTGAGGTATGTCTATAACTCGAACTTCCGAGAAATTACAATAACCTTGGCGAAAATCACTAAAACAACATGACGATCTTCCAGGCCCTAAAAAAAATTACACTTATTTCATATCATTTTTTTCTTGAACAAACTAATGCATAGTAAAATGCAATTAGGTTGATTGTCCCGAAGGAGATGTTTTTCTTCTGTCCTATATGCAAAATCGGAGAAAAAAAGAAATGAAATAAAAACGGATTTTTTCTCAATCCAATCTAATACTGGCTAATTGAAATTATTATGAAATATTTATATTACCATTATATATGCATAATACAATTTTAATACTAACTTTATCATACTGCTTTATGTATTTACAGAAAGTTGAAAAAATGTTGAGTTATATAAAGTGCTATAATTTGTTATAAATAATAAATATATATTATTATTATAATTAAATACTTGAAATACATTGCCTAAATGTAATATTGTTGGAAAAAAATGTACGAACCTACTGTAATATTTAAATTAAAATAAATTAATTTAATAAGTATATCAAAAGAATATTTAATAAAATATACTTATCAATATAGGCTGAGTGCTGACAGACCGTCTCCACACAGAATCATAAAGACTCCCATAATAATGACAGTATTTTTTTTTTTGTTAATCTTTTGAATAGAAATCTTACCTTTTAAATCTTTCTTACATTGCGTATGTACTGCTAAGATAAGAATGGTACAAATTAAAAGTAAAGGTTGACAAAAATACATTTTTATTTGTATTGTGTAATGTGCAGAATTAAAATTTCATCCATACGGGTCGATGAAGATATTATTTTTTATTTCAGTAAACCATATACACCATTTATAATTAACTATTTATATTACTTACTCTGTCAATAATGTGTTTTTATTTAAATAATCTAAATTATATCTCTATAACGTTTATATAAAAGGTATTTTACAATAAGTACAAAATATGTGTTTTACAATGACATAGTACATAAATTCTTTTTTAAAATTTAAAACAGACAGTTAACAAACTGTATAAATATTATAATTAATAACTATAAATAGGAAATTTATGAATTAAAAAACCTGAGTTGTCCTAAAAGTAATGAATAACTACCGAATGGAATAAAATTTACATCATATTATCACAAGTGGACAATTCAAATTCTCAAATACCACATATTAATATGCACGCATTGACATTTCAACAATTATAATCATCATCATATTATTATTATGCGTGTAATAAGTTTTGAGTACAATAACACGTGTCAACAATATTGAAAAGGCCAACTATAGGCATAACCAGTTTGTTAAACAATATATATCGAAGATACCGCGTCGTTGTGTTAATAATTGTCATGGCGTGATGTGCGTTCAATATTAAAGTGTTAAACCATTGCATACAGGACACGGAAAACTATTCTGAGCGGTATATTGTGAATTCCTGTATGAAATCATTACTCGCGGTGATACAATAAAAACATTATTATACAGTCCACTATAATTCGAAGTGTTATTTATTCATACATTTTTTATGTTAAATTATCACAACATCTGTGCTATATTTTTAAATAAGCATAATATTGTGTACGAAAAAATATTAAAAATATGATTTTATTGTTTGGTTTTCAGGGCCTGGAAAATCGTCATGTTGTTTTTATGGTGCCGTCAAGGAATATTGTGGTTTATCGGATTTCAAAGTTACAGACATGACAGAAGAATGCACGTGTATAATTTTCGATGGAGTTCCTGTAAATTTAAATCATCAAATTGGCGATCCCTATTTGTACAACGATTATAGTAATATAATAATATTTTTTAAATTACTACAGGCATAATATACCTCTATAATGAAAAAAAAATATTGACGATGGGTAAAATATAATATAATATAATATATATTATAAATCCTGACAAAATTGTTGTTTACTAATGCAGTATTCAAATACCATTTGTAGTCTAGGACGGAATATAAAACTCAATCAATTATCTAAAAATTCTAATTTTAAACTTAATCGGGCCTGGATTAATGAAATAAATCAGGCTGAAAAATGTTGACGCCCTAATAAGTTTCATAAAATAAAATAAACTAGGTATAGTAAAAAATTTGTTAAGATTCAAAAATAATGTAATTTGAAAAAGAAACAATAGTGAACACAACGAATTGGCAATTAACACTGTTATTAAATTTAAATTTAAAATTGTCCCACACCATTTGTAACTGGAGAGTTTATAATTTTTACTTCAAACTAAATATTACGCATAGAATAGGTATTACGATACTATATTAATATGTAAATACATAGAACATATAAGAGATAAATATCAAGTCGATATTGTTTCATTGGTATTCGGCTGATATATGATACTCTTCAACTGTGAACATTAGTACTGAGTTATTAGATTTTACTTTTGAAAGAGGTTAAGAATTCTACTTCCCGTTCCTGTAGTTTTCTCAAATTATATAAACATAGAAATTTAGAAATATTTTATTTTTATTTTTTATTATACCACCAATTCTCACACGAATGTGTGTTTTGAGTACGATCTTGATGATTATGAAACTTGAAGGTAATAATATTATCTATGTTCATGTTTTTTTTTACGAATGTTCAAGCAAGTTATGCGTATACTGTATACAATATAGCATAAATGAAAAATACTCATAACTGACTTAATAATCGTTATAAAACAAACACGAAAACAATTAATAATGTTCTTACCATCAAGTTTATGATAAGGCAATTCATTCGATTTACTATGATTTTTAAACTAACGGAGTTAAACGTGATCTGCTGAGCGTAAATTTTCTATGTTACATGTTTTAGAATTTTGATATTTAAAGGTTCATTTATGCTTTTTAATTTAATTCATGTTTCTAATTGAATATTTTATTTATTCTATTTCTTATAACTTTTATCTGAACATAAAAATATTTGGATGAGTTGTGTGTGATGAGAATTAGTGCGGTTAAAGTTGATTGTGCAGATGCTTGAACTCAATTTTAGGTGAACACTGAGCTTTTTGAATTACACGTGTGTTTATGGTTAGTATTTTTAAATATATACCCGTCACTTAAATTAACGAGTCCACGAAATTTGTTTTTAAAATATTGGTTACATTTCTATATTGATTTAACGTTACTTTCTTTTTATTTTACGAAAATATAACTATTGAATAAAAATATTTACTTTCCTCTTTTAGTCTTTAACATTTTAAAGCCATAATTTTATATAAAAGGGAAAATGCACTAACACGGAAACGATGAGGTAATAATATAAACAAAGTTCGACGATTGTCGACCGACTGAAACATAAACTGGCTTATAGTAATTTCAGGAACACTGAAATATGTTGGGCGCCCCTCTATGAATGTCACGAAATAAAATAAAATATAATAAATTATAGCCTTATAACTAATAACGATTCAAAACAAAATTTCTTTTGAAAATTAAACCATAGTGAACACAATAAAGTAAATTAATGGCAATAAACCTGTAATTTATTTAGTTAATATTTAAAATTTTGTTCCACCTTTTTGTCCAAATAGCCTTACCTATAACCACCCCGGTTATTTAAAACTACCGGCATTTTTGAAAATTCAAAGTATTTTCATTGACCCAAAAGAACATAGTGAAAAAACACTCACCTCATATTTAAATCAATAAATTCATCTTTCAACTCAATATCTAATAGCATACCTAACTTAATAATAACGCTTTTTATATAATATTATGTATTTATATGTTTTAAAAATTTATTAGAAATATTAGATTATATGTTGGCAAGTGGAAAACCCATATTTACGTATATTGGACACTAGGGTCAATCAGAATGGGCTACAGTGCTTGCATGTGAATCTTCAAATGGAGGAATCAAATCGTTAGATGAAATGAAAGGACTTCAATTTTTTTTTGACAATCATCAAGGGATTGCTAGTGTAACACTGTACGGCTTACAGTATGATGTAAGGTACTAAGGTTATATTTACCCTTCATTTTTATATAAATAAAATCTACTCAATTTTTTTTTTCATAGGTTATTCAAACCAAAAAAATATATTTAATTGAATACTTAGTTAATTTTAAAATTTGAATAATTTTTAGTTACATAATCAGAATTAATTTTACAATTACAACAGAATCTTCACATTATGAATGAAATTAATATTAAATTGTTTACTATAATAAGAAATTTATAAAGCAAACTATTGAATTTCATATACTATTTTAATAGAGTATATTCATAAAAAATAATGCTTTTTATATCTAAATATTTAAAATTTAATATAAAATTTCTCAAAAGTAACCAATACTGGGACATAAGGTGTACATAATAATATATAAAGACAATTATTATTAAAATCAATACTGGATGTAAAATATATTTATATATTGGTTTTATGTCTGCTTATAAATTAATAGAATAATACATTTTAGTCCTCAATATTTTTAAAAGGGCTGAATATCAGTACAATAAGCTCTGCTGCGGATTTTTTAGATTTTTACATTATTTCTCTAGAGCTATTTAATGAATGCAGTGTTGACTTAAGAAACATCGGGATAACTCCAATGACTGGACCAAAGACAAATTATACATTGGTATTGAAACATTTTTATAGTTTAAGAGCATATTTGAATCTTATATGAGTTATGATTTGTTCTATATTTCTAGGAAAAATTAAAAGATGTTTTACAGGAAGCATCTTTTCCAAAAGAAAAAACATATTTTAAATTTTATTGTAACCCAACACCAATAAATGAATCAACAAGTATTTGTGTTTCGAATTTTGAAGTGGTATACAGATTTAACATATTATATTAATAAATTACTTATTATTTTTTATTATTTAACATTATCTTATTAATATGATCATACATTCATATATAATCATTCAAGAAAATAATGATTACACATTAAATGGTAAATAAAATAAAATAAAATTTATGATATATTTAAAATTTAATATAATTTATTGGATAATAATTATTATCTTGTCTTATAAATGTATAACCCTAAGGACTCTTGCATATTTTTTGTAAAAAATTCACATAAATTGATGTAATTATACAAACGCAATGGATTTGCACATGCACACAATTAAAAAAAAAGGGGGGGGGGACTCATCACTACCAATTAAAAATACTCACTACCTTATGACTACTAATGTGAGCTATCCATAAAATAAAATTGTATTCCAAAATAAAAAGTAGTCTATATAATATGGCACTTTACGGTTAACCAACAAACTATTGATATAACTTCTATTTAAACGATTGCTGTCCTTTATAAATAATATTTAATTAATTTAATTAATTATAATAAGAAACAATCATTTATAGATGTGTACACAGCCACAAATAGGAAGTGATTGGTGTACTCGACAATCATACAACGAAAAGGTAATTTTTTTTGGTAAATGGAATACATATACGTACTTTCAATAATTTGATTCTTTAGGGTCAATATGTGCAAAAAAACGGAGCAGGATTTATGGTTTGTCATATCGATATTGATCACCCTCATAATTGTTGTAACTGTGAAAAGCCATACCCTGTGCGTTCAATGCTATTTTGGATGGTTTTAATGGTGTTCCATCAAAAAACTGTGAACTATTTGATAAACATTAAAAAATAGATTCATCAAACTTTGGAAAACACTTACAAGTGTTACAATTGTTAAGGTCAAATAGTTATATCACAATTACCTGTCTTCAGTGTTGGAATTTATCTAGATGAAAATATTGTTATCTATTATCTTAGCTAGATTAAATTCTACTGGTCATCTTTTTTTTATCTTAGATAAAAAATTCAGTTACCTATATTAATTTATCTAGATATTTTTTATGTATAAGTATTTTTTAAATATTAAAGTACCTATACAGGATGACTCTTTTATTATAAAACACTCATTATTTCCAAAAAGTATTCATGTTTTTGAAAACATTTTTTTTACATATTTTTTACTTTTATCCTCATTTTTACATTTTGTGTTTGAAAACCATAATAATGTAATGTAATAGATATAATATCATATTATGGTATTACAAATTTAAAGTAGCCACAATTCATAAAGTATGAAATATATCTTGATAGTTAGTACTCAGTAGTCAATAATTGTTGGATTATTAATTCCATTTATTAATAATGTACCTGCAGGTTATTTCTTATCAGTTATATTTTGTGATCGGTAGTGGCGACAGAATCGACAGATAGACACAACAGTTTATATAATTTATATAAAATACTAATTACCTATAATAATGATAGCCTATTTCTGTGAACACTGTTTTATTAATTTTAATAAAGAATAAATTTACAAAATTCCAAGATAATTTTCTAATTTACGCGATTTTTATAAATTTTGTCAAAATTCTAACTTTAAACAGTTATAAAACAATATTGTTACTAGATTCTTTCGATGATTTTTAATAATAACTCAGTCACACTCAGTGCGTCAATAATGTATTAAATCTGCACATTACACAGAAAACGGTATATTAACCTAATCACCAAATTATATGTTTTTTTTTTTTTATTAAAAATACTCTAGTTAATTTGGAAATTATATTTTCATATCAAAATTTATGGAGCATGTGATTCTGGTATTTTATGGTGATTTTTTCCTTATTCACCCAAACACTTTTGTTTTTTGTAATTATGTTTGTAGTTTAATGGATTACAAATATCATATTTATTGTTATTAATCACAATAAAAATTTGTAAACCGCCTATTTTAATTAAAAATAATAAATGTACATGTGGTGTTAAAAGCTAATAATAATGAAAAAAAAATTTACATTTAGTATGTAATTACGATCTAACCTTGTTATTCATTGTGTAAGTATAGTTTTAATTATACAAACATTATATGAATAGAATTTAGATTAATAAATTAAAAACACATTATTATTAGAATATATTGGTAATATAAATAGTTCATTGTATAAAAACATTTTCTAATTTAATAAAAAAAAACTTCGTCATACTTCGTGTATTATTAATGTTTTAAATTTGTATAATACCCACAATTGGTGAAAATGCACTATTATCTACTATTAATAAGTAGCATTTTTATCTTAGCAGTGCGTATACAATCTCAAAATTTAAAAGGTAAGGATTATTTGTGTTTTATTTTTAAGACTAAGCTTATAAATTGAAGATAATTAATATTTAACTACAAAATAATTTGAATTTAAATTGCAAATGCTCATAAAAAAAATCTGATAATATTTATTAAATGTTTATCTATTATAACATTTTATAATTTATCAGGTATTATATTTTTAAACTTTTCTGATCAATAATTTGGGCGGAAATGTCATGGATCTATGGTTATTTTATGAATTACAACAAAATAAGAAAAACATACATAGATTTTGTGTATTTGATCCCGGCTTTTGTTTTTCCCAATTAATAAGAACAGTACTTATAGAATATTTTACTTTGACTGTATGATATTGATAATTATATTCATATATTTCATAAAAAATTCATAGAAATTATTATAAATAATTTTTATTTTTAACAATAGATATATATATCCTATTCTACAGAAAATTTTCAAAACAATTACAAAGAACCATTTTGTGTGCCAATAAAATTAAAAATTATATGAAATATGAATTAAATTTTTTGTATTGCTTTCAGCCCTTGGAAAATCGTGGTGTGGTTATTACGGTCTTCGCAATCATATAACTTGTAATCTCTCAAATGTCTTAGTTACAGAAACACCAGATACGTGTACTACTTTAGTATACACTGGGCTTAACATCGACTTAGACCTCAATGTTACTGATTTTTACGAACATTTTGGTAATATTATACAATTATTAAATTTAATACATATCTATAATATAACATTACGAAACCATCAATATTTAAGACATGTAAAATGTAAAATCAATTATTAAACATTATTTCGGAACTAATTGTAAGAAAATACTGTATAATGTTGTGTACTAATGCGTAGTATAGACGGATATATATTACGTCAATTCATTGCGAGTAATCTACCGTTCATATATATAATATATATATATTTCAATCCAAAATTCCCCTTCCCGTTTTAACTTAGGACTTTCTACACCTTAATTATTAGTTCTAAAGTTAAAATAATTAATCTTAAAAATTATGTTGTAAAATTAAAATTTTGTCGATATTAATACTATTGTGATATTGTAAACATAAACACATCAGTGGTTTTTGTCATTTTGGTAGGTAAAATTAAAATTGGTTGGATTGTTTGGTAATTGAAGTTGTTTTTTTGCGTACACGTTGTTAAGTACACTCGAGTCTATGAGTATGTTAGGTAACTGAGCTACACATTATGTAGGGATTTTTAGATAATGAATGCTGTAGCTACTATAGAATGAGAATTTGCTTAATTTCACCAATGGTATTGGTAGCTATTCCTTTTAGTAAATTGTGTACTTTTTTAACACTAGAGTCTGTTGAATTTGGAACGTGGTTTTGGTCGGTATTTTTAAATATTTTTTCGTCACTTAAATGAACGTGTCCACGAAACCACGACTTTTGTTTTTTAATATATTGGTTACATTTATTTATTGACTTAACGTTACTTTATTTTTTTTTTGTTTACGAAAATTTAACCATTGAATGTAAGTATATACTTTCCTCATTCAGTCTTTAACATTTCAAAAGCCATATTTTGTCAAATTATTGGAGTGACTATCTTGTGCATTTAGTACTTTAAATGTGTTTTATTGCTTTGTTATTAAACCGGAAATGAATAAGTTGATGTATATAAATACTAGTATAATTGTATACGAAAAACGATTCTGAGTGGAGACAGTATGTCAGATTATATCAAAAAGTATATTTCATATGTTTTTTGGTGTAGCTATTAAAGTTAATTATTTAAGATTTAATATTGCTGTAGAATAATATAATTTTTTCCCGAAGATATTACAATCATTATATTATTGTATATTAATATAGGTATTTATCATTTATAAAAATCCAAAGTTAATAACATCTTTCTGTAAATACCGTAGTAAAAATAGGGTCATAGTATAAATAGATAATATTATCTTTAAATAATTTAAAAATCCCATTGCGTATAGTAAAATTCGTAATATAATATAATAAAATACGTAGAAGTTTTATGTTCTCATGAATAATGTTCTTAATTTATAACAAAATAATTATCTTAATATATATTTTTTATATTTTGTGGTTCCAGCCAATACATGAACTACTTATGAGAAATTGTGTAATAATCTTTCAAAATTTAGGTATAAAAAAAAGTCTTTAAATATTTTTAATTATAAAATAGTTTGCAATAACTTTTTTACGATTTTTATGAATTCCGTAAACTTTTTAACTTCAAATGCATATAAAAAATAAGCATACCATTGTATTTTGAGTATTATTATACAAATATAATTAAATTTTTGTAAGATGTGGTATTAAATTCTCAATAATTTTTACCTAATGAGTAATATTTTATTGAAAATTATAAAAAGTAGTTAAATAAATCAATGGTTTTTTAAAACTTAATCATATAATAAATATAATATTATAAATATTTACGAAAATTTTGCGTACCTATTATTGTTACGATTATTATTATATTATTATATTTTTTTTTATTGAGATACAAATTTATAAATTTAAATATGATTATAAAATTTACTATTAATAGTAACTACTTAAGTACCAACTAGATTAAAATTTATATTAAAAAATACTTCCAATTTTGAAAAATCGAAGAATTTTCATTGACTAAAGAAAATGATACAGTGAAAAAATACACTCACCTCATTTTAAAATCAATAAATTCATCTCTAAACTCAATATCTAATAGCATACCTTACTAACGCTTTTTATATAATATTATGTATTTATATGTTTTAAAATTTATATAGCAATTTTAGATGATATGTTGGCAAGTGGAAAGCCTATAATTACGTATTTTGGCCTCTATTCTCAATCAGAATGGTCTATAATGCTTGAATATGAATTTTCGTTAGATGCAATGAATGGACTTAAAGTTATTTTGGACAATCGTCCAGGGATTGCTGGTGTATTACTTTACAATTTACAGTATGATGTAAGGTTTTATTTACTCTTCATTTTTATATGAATAAAATCTAATCGATTTTTTCCATACGTAAAAATGTATCTAATTATCCTAATTGAATATTTATTTAATTTTAAAATTTGAATAATTTATTTTATAATTTAAATTAATTTTATAATTATAACATAACCTTCACATTATGAACAAAATTAATATTAAATTTTTTACTATAATAAGAAATGTATAAATTAAACTATTGAATTTATTTGCACAGTCGAATACTGTCTCAGAAACTCCAATATATACAGACAATTTGAAAAAATATCTCAAGGTGATGGAAACATAATTTCCTAATTTACTAATAGGCCTTGACATAATTGCAGATTTGTTAATAGATCAGTATATTGAATCAAAATTTAAATGTGAGTTTATTTATACTATTTATAATAATAATGAAAAGTGTGCACTGTGACGTTAATACATCAACGGTGTATATTTTGTCGTGATTTGTATGGATTTTTTTATGATTCCTTTACTAAAATCTAAGTTTTTTAGTTGTTGACCAGTTGACCTCTGCGGCTGTTTTTAGCATTTTAAAAATGTACCATATTGGTCCTCAAAGTAATGCTGTACCAGTTGCTCTCACATATTATTACATACATGATTATAATCCTAGTCTATAAAATAAAGGAGGTAAATATGTAAATGATTATCATAGTATATAAAAATAATAAAAATTGAATTAATAATAACAGTTCACCTGGTACAAAGAGAGTATTTTACTAGCATAATTTTAGACACATCGAAGTATAATAATAATTATTGTACCTATTCATATTATTTTTATAAATTTTACCGATCATTGTATACTAATTTTTTTTATTATTTTCATTTTTTTATATATTATAAATTACTGTACCTACATACATATCTATCTATATATATATATATAATTGCAAATATAAATTTGTTTTTATAAAATTTTATACTATTTTACCTTTTTGACAAATTACGTTGTATGCCGCTTATAATAAATTGTTGTGTTTATTCTTTTATTATTTACATATTCATCTCCCCTATTTTATGGATTGTTATTTAATATAATATGTGAGGGTAAGTGGGATATAATTATTATAATTCATAATTCTTTATGAACATTTTAAACTTCTTAATCCCGCACTCCCGCAGTTGTAGCAGTAAATTTAACTTTATAATTTGAATATTGACAGCTAAACCAAAATTTGAATCATTCGTGCATCATAATTTTCAACAATTTACAGAATTCATAACACTGATAATTTATAAATTTATAAAAACTCATCATTCAATTTTTAATATATTTTCTTCTATTAATATACACAGTGATTCTTTTATCATTATACACTCATTATTTCGTCAAGTATTGACTTTTTTTCATTTTTAAAAAAAATATTTTGTTTCGTGCTTTTTCAAACTGTATGAAATTTTTATTTTTTTCACCCTTTTATAGTAAAACCACGATCAACTTTTTATTTTCAAATGGTAACCTACATTTAAAATGTACTATATTAATAGGGCTGTTTTTTATGAATTTTAACGTTCAAATTATTATTTTTCGTTAATTTTTTAGCGTGATATTACTTTTCAAATTTGTGTGATTTTTGGTTTTTATAATACTTCTAGTTTCTGAAGATCAGTAAGTCACGTGGGTAATATATAATAAAAGGTACATATTTTCATATGTAATAAATGCGTTATCGACTATCGATGCAATGATGAACTTTGTACCTGTAATTATACCAACGACTCACAGCCATAATAACCTGTTTGATGAACACCTACAAACCTCATACCACTCAACTCTGAGCAGCTATAACTCATTAACGGTTAAATGAAAAATAATGATTTTGACGTTAAAATTCATAAAAAAAATAGCCCTACTATTTTATTGCATTTTAAATATAAGTTACCATTTGAAAATCAAAAGTTGATAGTGGTTTCACTATTAAAGAAAAGGGGAAGAAAAAATTAAAAAAGTCAATACTTAATGAAATAATGAGTGAATAATGATAAAAAAATCACTGTGTATATTAATAGAAGAAAAGATATTAAAAATTGAATGTTGAATTTTATTCATAAATTATTATACCCTGTATATATCTATACAATTTATGCTTTGTTTAAAATTCTAATAACATAATAAAGGATTACTCTTAAGTTGTTAATGAGTTAATAAATGTTAAACGAAATTTACAGTAACTTTTAATGAGTGGTTTAATTTAAAATATTAACGATATTTGTCGTTGCAAAATAATGATAATATCAGACAATTATTTTAAAAATTCATAAAATTTTTATAATTGTACATAAGTACTATAAGGTTTAAATATTATCATGGCCCATTATGATTTAGTTGGCAGTAAATATGAAAAATATTTGAGCATATTTCCAAATTTCCACAAATAATTATTAAATACGTCTAACTAAAAAATTTACAAATTATATAGGTATTCATTTGTAAAATAATATTTTACTCATTAAACATTTTTAATCTTATTATTGAAATTATTCAAAATATATAAATTATAGAACCACTGTTATTGAAATAATTACTTTTCATACCGTATGAAATTATAAATATGTTTAGTCTAATTTTTATTATTATCAATTTTTAATTTTAGATTTTGAACGAAGTGATGACCGAATGTATTATTAATTTTACAATGGTGTTTTTATATGAATTTTCAGTTAGAATTATTACAAAATCGCAAATAGTTTCAAACTATTTTGTTGTTAGAAATTCATAAAAACTATTCTTTTTATATCTAAGTTTTAAAAGTTTATACTTATAAAATAAACCATAAATCATAAAATAATAAATAAAGACAGTTATTAAAATCCATCAATCAAAAAAAATAATATATATATTGGTTTTATGTCTGCTTATAAGTTAATAGAACAATATATTTTAGTTCTTAATATTTTTAAAAGGGTTGAATATCAGTGCAATAGACTGTTTTGTGGATTTTTACATTGTTACTGTAGAGGGATTTAATGTATGCAATGATGACTTTAGAAATACTGGAACAGTTCCAATGAGTGGATCAAACACAAACCATACATTTTTATTGAAACATTATTATAGATTAAGAACATATTTTAATCTTTTATAAGTTATAATTTATTCTATATTTCCAGGAAAAATTAAGAGATATTTTACAGCAGGCATCTTTTCCAAAAGAAAAAATAATTTTTAAATTTTATTGTAACCCATCAATCACGGAATATTCAAGTATTTGTGATGCAAATTATGAAAAGGTATAGAGATTTAACATACTTAAATTATTAAATGGCCTATTGTTTATAAGTTAAGCATCATAAGTTATTAATATGAATATATGATCAAACACAATCCTACAAGAGAATAATCATTACAAATTAAATTATATATAAAATAAAATATAGGTAATGTACTTTATACTAATAATATACCTATTAAAGAATTATTATCTTGTCTTATAACATAGGTGTAGTCAGTATGAAAAAATTAGATAAAATAATCAGCTAGTTGCATTTCATGTGGAATGTAGATATGTGAAAAATCACATTGTTTTAATTTTTTTCTTAACCCTAATGAACCATAAAATATTTTTCTGTAAATAAACATAAACCTACATTAATTTAATTATAAATTACATAAAAAGGACAGTATAACTGTTTTAAGTATAATTCCGATATATAAACACTTTGCATATACATGTTCATATTTTAATTTTTTGTGTTTATAACTTAGAGAGAATTTAATTTATGTGCTAGGTACATTTTTTACATTTTTTTTTTATAAGATAATTTTATTTATGCTAAATGTTTTAAGAATTTATGTTCAAGATCAATATTGATAGCAGGTACTATAGATCTACACGTAATATATAAAGGCTAGGAAAGTCCACTCACTATACATTCCCTTTAAAATTACTACCGATGTGAGTAAGTTATCCATACAATTAGATTGAATTCCGGGATAAAAAGTAGCCTATATGACACTCCGTGATTAACCAATAAATCTATATTGACATAACTTTTATTGCAATTATTTAAGTCATTTATATATAAATAGATTTAAAGAAACATAACATTTTTTAATATATTAACAACAAAATATTTATAGTTGTGTGTACAGTCAAAAATGCCATGTGGTTGGTGTGCAGATACTATATTGTCAAATAATGAAAAAGTAATTTTTTTGGTAAATAGTATGTACCGTATTTTTAATAATTTGATTATTTTAGGGTCAATTATCGCAAGAAAATGGAGGAGGTTTTATGGTACGTTATATTGATTTTGATGATCCTCATAATTGTTGTAACTGTGAAAAACCATACCCTACGTTCAATGCAATTTTGGATGGTTTTAATGGTGTTTCATCAAAAAACTGTGAATTATTTGATAAACGTTAAAAAACAGATTCGTTAAACTTTGGACAACTAACACACAATCTTTACAATTTTTAAAGTTAAATAATTATAATACATAAATAAATACATCACAATTACGTGTTTCAAACTTGTATTCATATTATTCATATAATGATAATTTAATATTTTCTTTAAAATATTTAAAATAATTTGGTGGATTTTGCCAGTAATTGATCTTCGGTTATATGTTTAGCAATAATAATTCTATGCAACATTGATCACTTTTTGTTTAATACATTTTAAATATGTTTGTAGGCTTTATTATGTGCTAAACGTTTATTAAATACCTGTTTTTATTTATAATCTTGTATTATAGAATAAATATAATATTAAGTGTAGTTTTTCCAATGACGGTTGCTAACTTAATCAAGAAGTACAAACTGATTAGGTACTTTGGAAATTATATTTTCATATTAAATTTATGAAGCATGTGATTCTGAAATTTTATTGTTTTTTATTTATTATTCATCCAAGCGCTTGTTTTTTTTTTCTGTAATATATTTCACTGTTTTTTTAGATTACAAAAATCCTATTTATTAATTACCATTAATACAGTTTGTTAACTGTCTATATGTACATGCGGTATGCATTTATAACACTTATAACACATAAACTTGGTATTCATTAATAATTGTAACTAACTTTATTTTTACGCACATTATGAGAATAGAATTTAGATTAATTAATTAAAAACATATTATTTTTAGAATATCTATATTTATATAGGGGAATAGATTATTATAAATACGTGTTTATGGTCTAATTGAATAAAAAATAATAACTTCGTCACTCTTCGTGTTTAAATGATGTATAAAATCTGCATATTATACAAAATTAATAAAAATGCATAGTTATCATTCTTTACTTTTAACTAGTACCATACTTATTTTAGCAGTACGTATAAAATCTAAGGATTTCAAAGACAAGGTTTCTTTTTAAATAAATATTTTAATTTTAGTGACTTAAGATTTTAGATATTTGAAATTTTGAAAGCAAATCAACAAGTCATTGTTGACTGTTCAAAGAAAACAATTTTCGAATAATTGAAAATAATTTTATGCAGGCACTTAAATGCTAAAGATCTAAAATAATAAGGTTTAAATAATAAACCATTAAAATGGTATAATCACCTCTCCACCACACATTTACAACATTTTGTAAGATTATCTAAACTTTAAATTTAACATACTAATTATTCATAACGCCGTTCGTGAAAATGTATTGTTAACAAAGCTTTGTCAAATATTTTGTACCTTTTTAAATTCAAACAATTCGGAGCGTATCTTCATGGGAAAACCATATTCAATGCTGTCTTCGATAATATTAATTTGTTCATCATAGAAGTTACGGGCGCATGTAAACTCCGCCACAAGTACATTTTTTTACTGTAAACTCTGCCACTGAAAAAAATCAGGTAAAATTGAGTTCATGTTAACTCCGCCAGTGAAGAAAATCAAGTACTTAGTAGTATAATATAATTAACATTAATATGATAAATTATTTAATATATAGTAAAAAAATCATAATAAATAATCGTCATACACTTATAACTAATAATCTAAAAATATATAGTTATGTCAAGTATGTAAACTAAAATGATGTGATATCATTTGTAAATATTCTAAGTCTTGTATTATTCCATTAGTGTACCTATTTATAACATCCTGTAACACTGTCATTTTTTTTGTTTTGTTTTGATTTCGAATTTTTTTGATTTGTCGGAGTTTACAATCGCCCTTAAATTTGAATTCAATCATACATTATTGTACCTACGTGAAAAATAATTCCGAGTGGAGATGTTCAGTTTATATCACAAAGTATGCATAATATTTCATAATATTTCATTATATTATGTTTTTTTGATATAGCTATTAAAGTTATTTATTTTATATTAGCACTGATATTATGGTTAGGTATTGGTTGTTGCGAATAATTGTTTACACGAAAATAACACATTTATTATATTATTAATATATAATTATTATAATAATATATTATATTTTTACCATATTATATGCACTTAAACTCGTAAGACTCAAATTTCAATAACATCTGTCTGTAAATATTAAGTATAACGTAAAACAGTAAGAATAATCCATGGCGTAGAATTTTTTTTTTTTTAAATAGTTTTTTGTCATTCTCGAACATTTCGAAAAGTCTAATTGTTAAACAAGGTCGTACGCGAAAAAATATTTCGGGGGGGGGGGAGGGATTATACAAATTTTACTAAATGTTAGGGCGTGTGCCAGGAAAATGAAGCCTTTATTATTTATATTACCTACTTAATTCGCGAATTAAAAATATTCAAAAAGTAAGCAGATAAGTTATATATACTAGTTTTATATACATTTTATTAATTATATTCGTACATTTTATTATTTGAAAAATTTGTAAAATAAATACATTACGATTTAATAAACTAGACCCGAATAAATATCCAAAACCAAAGCCCTTTTTGAAAATCGAAGCATTTTATCTAGAATTTATTGTGTACACATTTAAATTACATCATTGTAATATCAATACATTAATAGCAACACTAAGAATCTTATATGTGTGATTAATCCAACTAGTTACCTACTAATTATATAAAAAAAACTTATACCTTTAAAAATTATATTTTCGTATAAAATTTATAGATCATATGATTTTGACATTTTACGGTATTTTTTTTTCATTATTCATCCAAACACATGTTTATTTTTTACTGTCTTTTAGATTAAAAATATCCTACTAATTATTTACTAGTTTGTTAACTGTCTATTTTAAATTTAAAAATAATATTTATGTACATGTGGTATGTATTTACGTAAATTATTGTAACACACAAACTTGGCATTCATTGTGTAAATAATTTTACTAAAACAGACATTATTAGAATAGAATTTAGATTAATTAATTTTAAACGATTAAGTATAAATTATTATAAATAAGTGTTTTATGGTCTAATTGAATAAAAAATAATAACTTTGTCACTCCTCGTGTGTGAATGATGTATTAAATCTGCATATTATACAAAATTAATAAAAATGTATCATTATCATTGTTTACTTTTAATTAGTAGTATTCTTATTTTAACAGTGCGTATACAATCTCAAGATTCCAAAGGTAAGGTTTTTTTTTAAAAAGATGATTAGTGAATTTAGATTTTGAAATTTTGAAAGCAAATTAAGGTACCTACTAACAATGACTGTTAAAAGACAAAAACGTTTGAATAATAAAAAAGCATTTTATGTACTGGCAAAATGCTTAAAATCCCCAAAAAAAAGTTTCTACATGACTAAAAACATAACGTAGGTATGGATAACAATTTGTTGACGAATCAACAAAGAATCAGATATTATAGACTCAATCGGGCTTAGCCCCTCCACATTGTTTTGATTATTTAAGATTTAATAATAATTTAAGCATAAGTTAGTGAGAATGTGAGATACCTCCTATGTCGAGAACTCGAGAATTATTGTAACAGAATAATTCAAAAGTAAATTATTGTATAAATAAAGTTTAATTTGCAATATGTTTATTTAATAAATATTATGCGGTCATGTAGCAGCAACCAGCAGTATTGCGCCGGTCACCGTCCAATATTTGAGTTTTATTCTGGTGGTTAAAAATTGACAAAAAAACTTATTTATTAATTTTAAAATACCAAACAAAGTATCCGTATTCGTACAGTTGTTACTATTGAAATGAAAATAATCCAGACGATCCTCCTAGTTTTTAGGAAAACATAAAAGATCATGTAGTTTATCATTAAGTAATTATTTGTGGACCTGCTGCCCCCCTAATATTTTAGACCTAGTTACGCCAATGAGTCTGTCACTAACAGATAGTTAATAATTGTGAATTGAGGTACATCTAAACTTCTAAACCAACTTAAATTGCATAGACATCGGACAATTGTGGATAACTTTGTGTATAAAAAATTTAAAAAATATAAAAGTATGTATTTTTTGTTTGGTTTTCAGGTCCAGGAATATCGTCATGTTGTTTTATTGGTGGACGTACTGATGCCGATTGTGGCCTCTCGAAAGTCTTAATTACAGACATACCAGGGAAGTGCACGTCTGTAATTTACTCTGCAGTTTACATGGATTTAAATTACAATGCTACTGATACCAGTTCGACAAACGATTTTAGTAATATTATGATATTAATTATATACATATTATATATTATTATAAAAACATAAATATTTAGGACGTGTAAAATGTATAATCAATTAATAAACTTAAAGTTCCGAAATTATTTTATGAAAATTAGACAATCTATATTTAATATTATATAAGTAAGTAGTCACTAGATATCATATCATATTTTATATAGCTTAATAGGAAACTCAATAATATAATAATTTTATACTAAACAAGATCAAGTTCATATTAATGAGCGATTTTCAGGAACATTGAAAATGTATTAGGCTTTTACGAATGTCATGAAATAAAATATAATAAGTTATTAGTGTAGAGCTAATATGGATTCAAAAATAATTTCTTTCGAAACTTAAACTATTACCAACACAATGCAATTAATTAAAAAAATGTTTTTTTTTTTTTTTAATTATCAGTTGAATACAAATTTAAAAATATTGTATATGATAAAGTACCATGCTGTCAATCTGTCATTTGTTCAGTAATTGATGGAACTGTGCACAATAATCACGCTTCTTCTGATCGGTTGGTTAAGACTATAATGGAAACTGTAGCATTGCATATTATACATTACATCATACCTGTTTAGTTTATTATGATTCCTATAAAAATAAAATTAGTAATTACAATTAATATAAAATATGTTTGACCAGACTAAAATGTAATGTTTTAATTATTAATAAGGTTTTAACATTTTACAAATTAAAATAGACAGTATTTAATATTAAAGATTTTAATATATTTTGTAATTATATATGTGTTATAATTTTTATAGCACTTTTAGACGATATGTTGAATAGTGGTAAGCGTGTAATAATATACTATCTACACGAGAGTCAAGAACAATGGGCTACAGTGCTTGCTTGTAATTCGTCTAATGAAGGAAACAACTCGTTCAATGAAACGAAAGCCTTAACGGAATTTTTTGAAAAACATCCAAAGATTGCTGGTATTATACTTACAGGTTTACAGTATGAAGTAAGTACTTAATTATTAAGTACTTTTAACGTTTAAATGAATAACGACGTTTGCTTAAAATTTTATTTTAAATTCTTGAAGCAAGTAAATTTAGTAAATTTTGAAATTTAAATAATTTTTAACCATGTAATGAAGGTTAATTAGGTTAACTAGTGGTAGAAATATATAAATAAGACTTATATAGAAATCCATAAACTTAAGTATTATTTTGTTTGGAATTTTTATTACTTTATTTCATCGTATCAGTACAATTTTATTTTGATCATTGTTTATTAATATCAAAATGATTATACATTAAAATATTATAATATTAAACTATCTCTGTTTTATGATTAATCATAATATATTAAAATAGAATACAACGTTATATATTTGTGGTTATAAAATAAAAATAGTTAGATATACAAAGTATCTATTACTTAACAAATTACCTTTTCATGTATAAATACCATCGTGATTTTTACGTTTTATTTTCATTTTCTATATACCTATGTTATGATTTTATGATCAAATGTAGACTAATTTGTTTGATTTATTAAAATGTACAGCATGATTTAAAAATATTTACCAATTGATTACCATTTGGTCGTTATAGACTGGTTCCTTTGAAATTCCGGGATTTTCACAAAAATTAAAAAATTATCTTCAGTTGACGAAACAGGCTTTTCCAGAATTAGCGGTTGGCCTTTATTTACGCGGAAACCATTTAATAGATCAGTATATCAACCCAAAGTTTGAATGTGAGTATATTTATATTATTTGTAATGATAATGAGTATATTGTGTTATGTGATATTTTTAAATTAAATTCATTTATTGATAGTTTTATATTAAATATTAATGCATACAATTTAATATAGTTTAGGGAAATTTAATATCTTTTAGAAGACTTCAATTGAAAATCTAATTAAGAATATAAAAAAAAAAATAAACAATTTTAAAATGGATTCTAATTTTTATACAAAGGATTTTTTTTTTATTTTTATTTAAACATAATTTTACTTAAAACTATTAAAAGATTCTCTTAAATTTAGAATGCTAAATTTAATAAATTAATGAATCAAAATGGATGACTACTTGAGCATCTTCACCTTCATAAAAATACTTAAATACTATATGCAAATCACTACAAAAATGCATTAAAAATAGCCTAGGTTAATTTTACAAGAATTATAAGAAACTTTGAGTGCAATTCCACAAACATGTATTTGTCTGAAGTAAAATTTAACAAAATTGAATATTCATAAGCAAATTAACAATATCTGATTGAACTTTTATAGTTTAACTGTTTTGTTTCTATAAAAAAAAGTAAGTGTAGAAACCACAATTACTTAAATTATCACTATTTATACTTAATGAAATTTTAAAAAAGTCAAATTTTTAGCGTACCTACTTTCTGTCTCCTTAATTCGTGATTGTCGAGTCAATTTTATTAAAAGTACCTAGTTTATTTATTAAATAATTTAACTCGAGTATCACAAGTAACTTTGCCATGGACATGTGGACCCAACGGATCTGGCATATTTGAATATGTTTGTGATGATGGAAGTTTAATTTTATGTAGCATCCTCTTTCTCTTTCTCCTAGATTTGAGGTTCATAATTTAGCCACGGCCTTGTTGTTGTGTCCTTTGAAAGTAGTTGTTTTTGTAGGTGCAATTTATCTGATCGAATACGAATACAATGTCATATCATTGTCGAATACGTCAAATCCGGTTTACGATAATCGAATCCGTGATTTTAATATTTACACAAATAGGTAATATATTATGATGGTTTGCAATAAAATTCGGATGATTCATAGATATTCTGAAACAATATAATCCTATTAAGTTTTAGAATTGTTAGTTGCCCATTACACAAGGTAAATTCCAAGCTTTTTATAAGTATTTAAAATTATCAATTTAATTTATGTTTAGACTCTGAATGAAGTAATAAAAGTATTATTGATTTTACAATTCTATTTGATTTTATTATTGTTATTATTATTATTTTTATAATCATCATCATTCATTGATTTTCAGTAAGTTTTCGGTAGCAAAATGGATATAATCGAGCCTATTTCTTTCTAAATTTCAAAATTAGAAAAAATCGCAATCAATTTAAAATTATTTTAAAGCTAGGTAACTTCTACATTTTTTTATTTTTATACCAAGTTATGAAAATTTAGTAAGAAATTTAATTTTCCTACCTATAAAATAAAAAAAAGGATCGGAAAGCATACATAACATAGTTCCTATGAGCATATAAATTTCAAATTTTTATAATCTTGGATATTAATTCGTATAATAAATATTTTTTTTTTAAAGATTTTTGTTAATTTTTTAATATTCCACCACAAATAACCGTAGATACGATGTGCTCGAACAAAAATTTTGCAGTAAATGTTTATGTTAATATTTCCTACATACCTATATTATAATTTTTTAAATATTTTTACAATTTTTAAGCTTTTATAAATATTTCAATATTTGTAGTTTTTTTCATCTTTAAATGACTGTAAAATGTATATGATGGGTGAAAATTCTTGAAAATCTATAAACAATCCCCAATAAGTTGTTATTATATCAGTAAAAGAATTATAAATGTACACGAGCTTAATTGTTTTTATATGCATTCAATTTTAAATTTTTACTAATTCATGAAAATCGTAATAATTTAGAATTTATAAGTCTTGTTCTAAATAATTTATAAAATCAAATTTATACTTAAGGTTTGAAAATGTACCATCTTTCATCAGAATCGTTCATCGATATATCGTTAAGTTTATGTTTAATACATTAATTAAAGCTATTTTCTCAATGATCTCAGATCATTGATTAATGTCTCGCTTAAAAATTATAAGAATAATGTTAATAATAATTAATTTCAATATTTTTAAAAGGGTTGAATATCAGCGAAATTGACTCTGCTATGGATTTTTACGTTGTTTCTCTAGAATTTTTTAACGACTGCTATGATGACCTAAGAATTACTGGAACAGTTCCAATGAATGGAAATACGAATTATACATTGGTATAAAAACATAATTATCTAACAATCAAAGTCAAATATTGATCTTGAAATGTATTCTATTTTTCTAGGATAAATTAAAAAATATCTTACAGAAAGCAAATTTCCCAAAAGAAAAAATATATTTTAAATTTAAAACAAATCCAATATCATCTAATGATACACTTACTTTTTGTGAGGTGACTAATGAACAGGTATACAAATTAAATATAAATCAATGATCAATTTGATATTTATCCGATAAGCTATGTATTAATTTGAGCCATCTATCAAATTAGAATTAAAAAACCATACAATTTTTTAATATATTAATAAGAATAAATGTATAGATGTGTCTACATCCAGAAGTAGCATGTAATTGGTGTGCAGATACTCAATCGTCATATAATGAAAAAGTAATATTTTCTGTTAAACAAAATGTAAGTATTTTTATTAATTTGTTTATGTTTAGGGTCTATATTCGGCAAATAATGGAGCTGGATTTATGGTTCGTTATATTGATTATGATGATCCTGATAATTGTTGTCAATGTGCAGCCCCTTACCCTGCGTTCAACGCTATTCTAGATGGTTTTAATAAAGTTAAAACACAAAACTGTGATTTATTAAATAGAAATTAAAAAGTAGTAAGTCAAATAATTAAAATAAATGTACGTTATTATATCACAGTTACGCACTTTAAACATTTATTCATAATTAATTTAAGTTTAGAAAATAGCATCAAGGATAAAATAAATAGCAGAAAATATTGACTTCTTCATCAAGATTAAATTAATATTTTCGTTAAGATATTAAAAAACATAAAAATGTTCTATCTACATCGCCCCGAGTATAGGCGTATAACAATATAGCATTGATCACTTTTTGTTTTAAATACATTTAATTCATATTATTCATATATTTTATTATTTGCAATATTTGTAAAATAAATACATAATGATTTATAAAATATCTGTTTTTTATTAATGCCCTTGTACAATAATAATCTTTATATAATCTATCAAAAATGGATAATAATAACAAAAATTACGAAATGATTAATTTGGTATATTTATATTTTTATTAAAAACTTATAGACATTGTGACATTTTTTGGTGTCTTTCTTTTTTTTCCTAAGAATGTAACTTTATTCAACATATAGTTACGAACACACTTTACTAAATAAATAAATAAATTAAATAAAAAAAACTTAACTATATGAAAACTACATAGGTACTCAGTAACTTACTTAATATAAAAATGAAAATTTGCATTTCATGAAATGAAAAATATTTTTTCTATTTCCTGAAGCATTTTAAAATAAATGAAATGGATCCATTTTTACAAAATTGATATTAAAATATGATATCGTATAATTTTTTACATAAAATTGCCATTTATTTAGCCTAAAAAATATAATGTCTTTAAGTTTACTTACATACTATAAAAACATAAACATGATTTTTTTATATTTTGTATTTTTAAATAAATACTACAAACAAACAATCTTTATTTATATTTTTAAGATTTTAGCCAAAGATCATTGTTCAAAAATATTTTTTTTAATTCTTAAAATTATGTACTATATAAAGTATTATATATATAAATTAATAAAATAAATGTGAATATACAATTATTTGATAATGTATAAATTCAAGTTTCTATAGTCTATAATTTATAAGCCACGATAAGAACATCATTATTAAATAAGCTGAAAACTGTTTTTGTAAATATTTACACTTTTCCTTATTGGGTTATTTATTATTTTCGAATATTTTGACTAAAAATCTTTTTGTTTGTTCACCATTATTCAATGAAGTAGTAACTAAAGGCTTACTAAGGAAATTCAAAGCTTGATTCCAAATGAGAAATATACAAAAAACAGAAGGTATTCAGATGAGATAAAACATATTTCTTTTTATATTTATGTTCTTAAACTTTTTGTAATGCATCTAAAAACAGAAAACAATAATTCATATATCATAGTATAAAGTATGAAGTTTCAAATATATTTTAGTTCTTAATAATCTTATCATGAGAGGTATGAACCAAAATTAGAAATAACGAATTATCTACTTTTTTGTTCCTGGCATCTACTAGTATACTGATATTAAAGCTCCGAATTTAAATAAAATTGAAACTTTCTAAAAAATAATAGATTTGTTCTTGATTACTGACTAGTGATTATGTTTATTTCACTAAAAATGTTCATACAATTCATAATAAATGTTATTACCGACTAGCTATATGACCTTAGTTCGTCTAATGAACAAATATAAAATATAATGATGATTTAAATAATTAAAATATTTTGCAATATTAATGTATCCAATCGTAAATCATAATAGTATAACGTTAGCAGGATTTAAAAAAAACATTAATCATGATTAGGACAGTTTTTGCTGTTTTAAGTCACAAATACTCTATTACTTGATATTAATTACTAGTTATACAGTTTTAAAATTATCTATTTTAAATTTAAACACAATTGATATTTGTTGAATAAATAATTTTAATTAAACAAATATTATAATATGAATACTATTTAAAAATAATTAATTAAAAACACATTGTTTTCAGAATACACAATATAAATAGTTTATCATAAAAATGTGTTATATGGTCTAGTTTTATAAAAAATAATACTTCCGTCACACTCCGTGTGTGAATAATGCTTTAAAATCTGCATATTACATATTATTAATAAGAATGTACTATTACGATTCCATACTTTTAATTAGTAGTATGCTTATCTTAGCAGTACATACGAAATCTCAAGATATAAAAGGTGAGCTTTTTTTTAAAATAAAAATAAATAAGAGTTGAGTTCAGTCCTGTTGTACAGTAGATGTAGAATGGCTCACTTTGTACAATGTGTAAAATTTGAATTTAATGAAATTTAAGAAAAGCGAAAATGAGATCTAATGATGATGTGCATATTCTATATTACATAAAAATTATCATTAGTGATTTTAAATTACTGATTTCTATTAGTATTACTATAATATAAGGGTGTGTCAATTAATTTTTTGTCGGAAACATTATTAAAATTTGATGTTTAATTTAAATAATAATATTTACTGCTTTATCCTAGATCCTCTTCAGTATATTAGAGGAATAAATTAACAAAAACTTACCATTAATTTAGACGATTTGAAGATTTAACTATGATGTTCATAATTCATATATTGTATAAGTAACATTTTCAAATATTCAAGAAGAATATTATTGATAAATTATGAAATAACTTAAATCGTCATTTTTTGTTTAAATTTGAACGTAAAATGTTATTCATGTAGTTTTTGAATTTTTTTTTCTAGTGTGTAAAGCATTTTATGGGGATCTTTGTGTTCAGTATAAATAGTTAGATCAAGCTATTTAAATAGAATATTTATAAAATAAATATTATAAAATTGTTTAAAATCTTTAGGTAAGAGATAATCCAGGAAAATCTTTTTAAGTATTTTAAAATAGCTATTTTAATATCTTACGAGGATCCAGGTTTTTAATTATCAAACTGTACATACCTGTTATAACTGTTCCTGATTTTTGTTTTTCAAAATTATTAATAAAAGTATTCTAAACAGTTATGAAATAACTTAAATCGTCATTTTTTTTTGTATAAAAATAAACGTAAAATGTAAATGTTCATGTATTTTTAGAGTTTTTTTTTTTCAGTGTGTAAAACATATTTAAGGAACTGTGTATTCAATTGTTAAAATCAAGCTATTTAAATTGAATATTTATAAAATAAATATTATAAAATTGTTTAAAATCCTTAGATATGAGATAATCCAGAAAAATTTTTTGGCACCCTAAGGCAATCACCTAAATTACACATAGCTTTCACCAGCCCTATCAATATCACTATGCTTAAAATCTTCAAAAATGAATTAGAATTAGAACTAAGAAACGAAATAATATTTATATTTATTTTTAGGCCCTGGAATATCGTCGTGTTTTTACTATGGTGACCGCACTAAAGCTGATTGTGGTCTCTCGGAAGTCCTAATTACAAAAGTACCAAAATACTGCACGTCTGTAATTTACACTGCGCTTTATGTGGATTTAAATTACTATATTACTGACCCCTCGGTGATCAACAATGAATTTAGTAATATTATTTTATTATTAAAATTAATATAAACATTAAACATCATATTATATATTTACGAAAATATAAATATTTATGGTATATAAATATAAAGGAATTATTTAACATTACCTTTGAAATCGATTATCAGAAAATTAAATAATGTATAATGAGCGTAGTACGCAAGCATTAGAAATAATATTTTATTTTATGAAGCCTACAATGGAACTCGATAATGTAGCAATTCAATAAATCATAGCACTATAGCAGAAGTAATAATACACTTTCAGCAGCACTGAAATATTTTGTGAATCTTTTAAATATCATGTAATAAATAAAATAATATTTAGTAAAGTGTAATCTTATAGCTAATAATGATTCATAAATAATTTATTCCGAAAATTGAACAGAATAAAATAAAAATAAACTGTTAGAATCAGATACAGGATGTTATTTTTCCTTTTTTAGATAAAGATTAAGCTCTCTCCTATTAAGAGAACTCTTAACAAACATTTTTTCGGATTATCTAAAATGGAAATTTACCTTAACTACGTTTAAACTTAAGTCGTTTGACTGCGAATTTAGTAATTTTTGTATCATGATAAAATACCGCAGTATGATGATATTATTTATGGAACTTTGTAAATGAATCACGCCGTTTCTGATTGTTCTGTCAATATAATGTAGGTATAGTTATAATATTACACAGAATTATACAATACCTACGTCATGGTTGAGTAAACATAAATATCATCATAATACTTGTTTAGTTTATCATAAATCGTAGAACAATTACACTAGTATTAATTAAAATATTTTGATATATTATTTATGTATGTATTTAAATGTTTTTATAATTTATATAGAAGTTTTAGACAGCATGTTGGAAAGTGGTAAGCCTGTATTTACACTCTACGGTCACGATAATCAATCACAATGGTCTGAAGTGCTTGCTTGTGAATCATCTAATGGAGGAGTAAACTCGTTAGATGAAATGAAAAGCTTAAAGGCTTTTTTTTGATAAACATCCAAAGATCGAAGGTGTTATACTTACTAATTTACAGTATGATGTAAGAATCTATTTATTTTTAACTGTTAAATTATTAAAAGCTAAAATTTCCATGTAGACTATATATAAGCCGAAAAATGTAAAATTATAAATGTTGTATAATATTGAAATTTGGTTAAATATTAGGTACAAAATAATGGTTAATTATAAAACTTTTGCATAACCTAATATAATAATCCTATAACATATTGTGCATATGTATTATATTTTAAGAGATTTACAATTTCTAAATTAAACTATGTATCTAACCAAATAGTTATAGAATAATATGCATATATTCAAAAATCTGACTGTAGTTATTTACATATATAAGTATGTAAAATTTAAAATTTATAAGTTGTTTGTTTATACAAACATGCACATACATGTGTGTATATTAAAATTAAAAATATCAATTGTTATTCTTAATTTTGATAAAATAACTAAAAACTGCTATAAATATTTTGGGCAAAAACCAGGCACTTGTACATATTATTTTATCTTATCATTTTATCGTTATTTAGAGTTCCCGCTATGTAAAGGTATTAGTGTATTTTTAAAGGTAATTGTTAACGGAAGTTTTACTGTATAATATACATATTAATACATTATTTAAAGAGTATTTTCAACTTAGTTTGATTCGGATTTATGAAATAATTGTATTTACCTTTACGTATTTAATGGTTTATTATGTCAATAAACTTATGTTTTGAACATTGTTTATAAATATCATAATGATTATGAATTAATATTATTTATAAATCTTTTATAACTTATCGTAACACTGAAACATTAACATTAAACATCTAATTTACCTAATGATAGTCTATATGCGTCGGTTTTTCTTGTGACTTGGTGATGATTTTGAATCGGATTTGTTGTTGTAACACAGTAATAATATTTTATCATAAAGTCTAATTTGGAAAATTATTTTATTTGTTACCTACCCATTTTTTTAAATATAATTTTATAATTTATGTTAATATTACCCATATCACCAATTTTATTAGATTTCATTAAAAATTAAAATCTGAACACCATGGGGTTCATCATAGGGGGAGTACTACTACTTTTTTTGGGGGGGGGGACTAGTATCCTCCCAAATTGCATCTATGTGGTTACTCATTATATACGTATATATATAATTATAGTCAAAGACTAAAGGATAATACAATAAAATATTTTTGGAATTATAAAATTAAAATCATTTATTCTTAGTTAATTAACTTTTCCCGAATGTTTAACATTATTCTTAATATGTTTTATTTTTTTTCATAGTCTATATAATATGCTGTAGTTTTATGATAAAGTAAAAACCATTTTTCAAATACATCATAATTTACAACATGATATACAAATATATATCAAATGTTTTTATAAGCTATTTCTTTTTTACAGCTTACTTCTTCAGAATTTCCGGGATATACTGAAAATCTGAAAACATACCTTGAAGTGATGAAAAAAAAGTTTCCAAAACTTGTAGTTGGCTTCTATCTAATCGGAGTTTCTTTAATAGATGAGTTTATCAACCCTTCAGGGTTAAAATGTGAGTATTTTAATTTTTAGAATAGTGATAAGTAATATGTGTGAAATGATTATAATATTCTACACAAGTGATATACTCTGTCGTTATTTGTTTAGATTTTTTAATGGTTCCAGAACCAAATGGAATTATTTTTTTACTATAGATATATTATTTGTTTTTTAATTGAATAATTTTTATGAAGTAAACTCAACGAAGTTTACTTTCAAGCTATGAGTTATAAATATTTAAATTTGATCAAATTTTGGGTTAAGTTAAATTAGATTTCGAACGTTGTAATTATATATAATTAGTTTTACAATGATGCATGTGTGTTTTATTTTTCTGTCATTTATGACCTTTTGCGCAATAGAAATTCTTCGATTTTTAATTTTGAGGTTTTTGTGGTACCAAATAGAGGATCTAGTTGGTATTACTATTTTGTAAAATTCAAAATAATCGATATAACAAAACAAAAAAATAGAATTTTTACCCAATACCAATAATTGACAATATCAATTTTCTAACCTAACAATATAATAGACAGCGTAGATATGCCCCTCTCCACATCATATTTTTGGCTGTGGTACAAAACTAAATCCGAGCCCTGCTTAAATAGCATTAAGTTTTTGATATGAATACAGGAATCTTAAATATCAGTTTTATGTATAGAGTATAAGTGAAGGTATAATTAAAAAATAAAATATCAACAAAATTTATAGTTATCCTTTGAAAATCGAATACATTTGTAATATTATATACATAGTACCATTGATTATAAATATTATATAGTATGCTTAGTATAGTCTTTATAATTAATGCTAGTATACACTTAAAATTTAGGTTAAAAGTTAAAATCTCGAAAAAAAAAGTTATAAAACATTTGTTAAAACAGTGTGATTGTTATAATTTATACTGTTTAATATTTAAATGTATGTATGTATAGTTCTGGTAAACTTATAAATTATAATACATAATAGGTACACATTATGACTTAAATTAAAATTTCTATATTAACTAATTTTTTTTTATCAACTATTGTATAAGTATAAATATTATTTATATTTCAGATAATACATTTTTTTTGCACCAAAGTTATTAATAGGCTAATTATTATGAGATCCATAGATAATACCACTATTTTTAGTGTGACAGATTACTAACAGTGTAGAACTATAGACAAAATATTAATAAATAAATAAAGCATTTATTAATTTATTAATATGTGTATGTGCATCATGTTTATATAAAATAAATATATGATAATAACATCATGATATAATATATAAATGAAAACTAACTTATGACTAGAAAAATATTCTTTTATTAATATTACACAACTAAATTAATACGAAAAAATATCACGTGTACCTATAAATTTTATAAATAATCCAACTTTGGTTATTAGTTTTGGATAAAGAGGGAAAAATTTCGTAGGTGATCGATTGTAATCAAGTTATTAATATTGGTGTGATATTATAATATTTAGTATGTAATCATAATCCATAGATTAAGCATATAATTTTCGAGTTGATTAAAAAATCTTAAAATAATATTTGAATGTTAAAAGAAAGTTAAGTATTTAAAACATTTTCTAATATATTTTGAAGTAATTATTTGTCGAGAACCAAAAACCATGGGTCTTTCTGTCCCCTCCTTGTGAGGGCCCTGAGCGTAGGCATAGGGGAGTATATTTTTTGGTTGGGGTGCATCAACGTCGATTTTTGAGTAATATAATGGAGTTAACTTGAATATACCTGAGTTACTAATACCCGGTTTTAAGTTGATTAAGTATAAATAACATAGATAGTGGTGACTTCGGTGGACTGTGTAATTTATTCATAATATTCTTTTTTTGAAAACTAGGGATGTTAGTTAGTTTTTATAAATGATAAGGCTATAGAAAGGTGAAGATATTTTATAACAATTTTGTATAGTTTATTTTTTTTATCCTGAAATGAACAGAAGGCAGCTTCGTAATACACATAGTTAATTTTGTCTTATTGTAATTAATTTACCTAATGGTTCATAATGCACCTAAATAAAATCCACACAGAATAGTACTATATGTTATGATATATATATTATATATATTATTTTTATTATATTTCGTTAAGAAATTATTACAATAATTTTTTTTATCGATATTTTAAAAGGGTTGGATATTACTGTAATAGACGCAGCTGTAGATTTTTACGCTGTATCTCTGGAGTTCTTTAATCCATGTACTGCTGACTTAAGAAATACCGGAATAACTCCAATGAATGGATCAAATACAAAATATACATTGGTACTAATACATTTTTAACGATCAATAGCAAATTTATATCTTGCAATTTAATCTATTTTTCAAGGAAAATTTAAGAGATGCCTTACAGAAGTTATCTTTTCCAAAAGAAAAAACATATTTTAAATTTAAAACGAACCCAACATCACCTGATGATTCACTAACTGTTTGTGATGTGAATAATGAAAAGGTATTAAAATTATATATATATTAATCAATGATTTATTATTTATCAATTAAACTTAAGTTATTGTTATACTTATACTCTAATCCGTAAAAAAATAATAACATTTTTCACAATATAATCAAAATAAAAATTTAGAAGTAACAAATTGATGAATAATTATCTTGGTCAATCAACTAGATATATTTTTAAACATACTCATATAGATACATTAATTTAATTAATATATTTAATCAAATATTTAAGTAAAATTCGAATTTTACCTTTTATATGGATGACATTCTTTTTATGGAAAAATTTTTATATTTCGAGCACAAAGTATCTATACATGTACACAAGTCAAGAGGGGTGGAATAATCTACCAGCTCCCCTTAAAATCACTACTGATGTGAGCCATTCATTCAAAGTGATTGAATTCCAGGATAAAAATTAGACCTTATGATATTCCATGATTAACCAACGAATCTATTGAAATCATTATTACAGTCCCTTATAATATTATTTATATAGTTGGTTTAAAATATAAATATTTTTAATCATTTATATTTATAAAATTATATTTTTAGATGTGTGTAGATCCAAATGTAGCATGTGATTGGTGTGCAGATACTGTATTGTCATATAATGAAAAAGTAATATTTTTTAATATTTAAAAATATATGTATTATTTATAATTTGATTATTTTTAGGGTCAATATTCGAAAGAAAACGGAGAAGGATTTATGGTACGTTACATTGATTTTGATGATCCTGATAATTGTTGTAACTGTGAAAAGCCATACTCTGCGTTTTATGCTATGCTAGATGGTTTTAAGGGCGTTTCAACAAAACCATGTGAATTATTAAATAGACATTAAAAAACAACATCATTCAACTTTTTACAAATATACACTAGCTCTATAATTTTTAAAGTTAAATAATCATAATTATTATAAAAATTATAAACTTTAAAAATGCTTTGAGATTTACAGAAATGAGATAAGTACATCTTACAAGTATAACAGTTTTACTTATAATGTTAATCAATTAAAATATTTTACATATACATACATGTTTAACATTTTTTGGTTTATAACTGGGCGATAAGTAAAATTATGTGCAATACACTTAATAGTTTATACATATTACGTGTGCAATATTTGAGTATTTTTATAATAAATGTTATATGGTTTGATGTCCAAGATGACTTTTAAGTATAGGTAGCCAAGAGAGTGAGTAGTGATGAATCATTCTCTTTTAAATCTCTACTGATGTGATCAATCCATAAAATGAGATATAATTCTCGTATAGAAATTAGTCTATATTATGACACTCCATGAATATCCCAACAAATCTAAAGTGATATAACTTTAATTACAATTATTACAGTACGCAAAAATACTTGTCGATAATTATATGATGTTTATCTCTTATATATAAATTGATTTAAAGATACAAAACATTCAACGTTCTTTTAGATCGTTTTAAAAACGTTGGAACACAAAATTGTGATTTATTAAATAGAAGTTAAAAAGTTATAAGTAAAAAAATTACAATATATTTACGTTATTATATCACAGTTACGCATTTTAACGATTAATTAGTAATTAATTTAAGTTTAGAAAATAGCATCAACGATACAATTTACAGCAGAAAACAATGACTTATCATCAAGAATAATTTAATATTTTCGTTAAGATATTGAAAACATTGAAAGAACCTATCTAAATTGTCCTGAGCATAGGCAATATTTTAATACAATATATCATTGATCACTTTTTGTTTTATATACATTTAATTGATTGTACTCAGAAACTTACTTAATACAAAAATGAATATATATGCATTTCATGAAATGAAAAAATATTTTTTCTATCTCCTGAAACATTTTAAAATAAATGAAATGGATCCCTTTTTACAAAATTGATATTAAAATATGATAGAATATAATTTTTTACATATAATTGCAAATTATTTAGCCTAAAAAATATTATGTCTTTACATTAACTCACATATTATTATAAAAATATAAATATGATTTTTTTATATTTTGTATTTTTAAATAAATAATCTTTATTTATATTTTTAAGTTTTTGGGCAAAAATTATTGTTCAAGAATATTTTTTTTAATTCTTAAAATTATGTACTACATAAAGTATTATATATATCAATTTATAAATTAAATGTAAATATAAAATTATTTGCTAATGTATAAATTCAAGTTTCTATATTCTATAATTTATAAGTCACGATAAGAACATCATTATTAATTAAGCCGAAAAATGTTTTTGTATATATTCACACTTATCCTTATCGGGTTGTTTATTATATCCAAAATATTAGGAATTTAAATAAAATTGAAACTTTCTAAAAATAATAGATTCGATCTTGATTACTGATTAGTGATTACATTTATTTCATTAAAAATGTTCATATAATTCATAATAAATGTTATTACCGACTAGCTGTATGACCTTAGTTCGTCTAATGAACAAATATAAAATATAATGATGATTTAAATAATTAAAATATTTTGCAATATTAATGTATCCAATCGTAAATCATAATAGTATAACGTTAGCAGGATTTAAAAAAAAATATTAATCATGATTAGGACAGTTTTTGCTGTTTTAAGTCACAAATACTCTATTACTTGATATTAATTACTAGTTATACAGTTTTAAAATTATCTATTTTAAATTTAAACACAATTGATATTTGTTGAATAAATAATTTTAATTAAACAAATATTATAATATGAATACTATTTAAAAATAATTAATTAAAAACACATTGTTTTCAGAATACACAATATAAATAGTTTATCATAAAAATGTGTTATATGGTCTAGTTTTATAAAAATTATACTTCCGTCAAACTTCGTGTGTGATTAATGCTTTAAATCTATGTATATTAAATATTATTAATAAAAATGTACTATTACCATTCAATACTTTATTTAATAAGTAGTATTTATATCTTAGCAGTACATACGAAATCTCAAGATATGAAAGGTGAGCTTTTTTTTTTAAAAATAAAAATTAATAAAAATTAGGTATAGTCCTGTTGTACAGTAGATTTCGAGTGGTTCACTTTGTATAATGTGTACAATTTGAATTTAACGAAATTTAAGAAAAGCGATAATGAGAGCAAATGATGATGTGTATATTCTATATTATTGTAAAGAATTATTACTAAGAATAACAACATAAACCTGTTTTATAGACCTTTATTATTAACAGCATAAATCGTAATTATTAATATTGTAATTTTACTCGATAATAATCAATGGACAGTCCCCACCGATCGTAATATGATACTGCTGATTATATATAAACACTATACGTGTAGTATAATGTAATATATGTAATAATGTAATGTTGAGTATGCAACATCTCTTTCCTTAAAAAAAAAAAAAATATATACGTATATGTATAATATTTTCAGATTTTGTATACTACTTACTAGCTATGTTAGTTTTTTTTTTTTTTATATATCCAATTGATTTAATTACATTATTAGTCATAATCACTTGGAGAACATCACTGAAGCGGTTTTCTGGATCTAATTGGTCTGGGTGTTTTGTTTATTATTGTAGGATCCGGATTTTGATTTGCACCTACTGTTTCAGTACTTTCAGTACTTTCATTCATTTTTCTAACGGGTGTAAGTGAAATAGAATTACTCGCCGGTGTCAGTGATTTATCATTAAGTAATTGATCGTTATGTCTTTTCCAAATATTTCCATCATCGAGTTCTACATCATGCCTATTGAAACTAGTGGATTTGCCATTTATTGTTATTATTCCTATAATCTCTAGCTATTACATAATCGCCTGTATTAAATGATACCACCATTGTTTATTTGTGATATTTGTCGTTCGATAACCACTTCATTTGTATTCGGCATTAATGCGTCAAATTGTAAACGTGTTGATCGACTAACATTAGCTGAGCTGGCGTTTTTCGAGTCGTAGGTTGAGGTGTGTTACGATACATTAAAAGAAATTTATTTAATTGGGATTGTGCAGTCGAACATTTTTTAAAGAAATTTTTTATTGTTTTGACTGCTGATTCCGCACAACTGTTTGATTCTGGGTGAAATTGGGCGCCTGTCATGTGTCTTATGCCTATAGATTTTTGCAAAATACTTGAAATTCAAACCATGCGAAACATTTTGCGCCATCTGATGTAATCGTTTTTGGAATGCCAAATCGTGCTATAGTTTCTGAAATTTTTGAATAACAATGTGTGCTGTCATAGAATTTACTTGAAATACTTCCAACCATTTTGTGGTTGCGTCAACAATGATAAAGAAATATTTATTTTGAAATGGTCCAAGAAAATCACAATGTACATTTCCACGGTGATATAATATATTTTGTTGGATTTTGCCTAACATTAAGACAATTGTCGCAATTTTGCGTTATATTTTCAATTTCTTTATCCATTCCTGGCCACCAAAAGTATGATCTCGCTAAACTTTTCATACTGGAAGAACCCGTATGACATGAATGAAGTTCGCTAAGTATATTATTTTGAAATTTAGCTGGTATAATAACACGGTAACCCCACAATCGGCATCCCTGTTCCACTGAAATTTGAGTTTTTCATAAATTATACGACTTAAGTTCTAAAATGTTAGAAAAATCACTATCCCATTCTCTTGTTTTGACTGCGTTTAGTACTTTGGCGAGAATCGTGTCTCTACTTGTTTCAATTTTTATTTTGGACCAGTCTAATGTGAAGGGTGATTTTTCGTGAATAAAATTGAGACTATAATACATTCTTCATTATGATTTTCGATTTTTGATTTTGAACTTTTCATTCGTGATAAAAAATCGGCTGTATTATCTTCGGATTTCACATATTTTATGTCGAAATCGAATGATGATAAAACATAGGCCCACCGTTGTAACCAATTAGCTGCGTAAGTTGGGATACGTTTCTTATCACCAAAAATATGTATTAACGGTTTATGATCTTTTTCTAATAGAAAATGTCTACCATATAAATAGTCATAAAATTTCGTAACCCCGTATATAATTGCCAAGGCTTCTTTTTCAATTTGTGGACATTTACACTCAGAATTAGATAGAACCCTTGATGCGTAGGCTATAGGTTTTTCTGTACGATCTGGGTGTACATGCGAGATAACTACGCCTAGTGCATAGGGTGACGAGTCTACTACAAGTTTAACTGAAATATTATGGTCATAATGTGCTTACACGGGTTTCGAGATAAAAATTTGTTTATCTTTGTTGAATGCTTGGTCACATTCTGATGTCCAATTCCATTCAGTGCCGTTACGTAAAAGCATGTACAATGGTTTTAAAATATTTGCAGCGTTTGGAATAAATTTTATATAGTACGTAACTAAACCTAAAAATGATTTTAGCAATGTTTTATTTTCTGGGACCATGGCATTTTTAATAACATCTGTGTGTTTTGTTAGTGTGTGTTCACACACATTTTCATCTAACCTGTGACCCAAATATTCAATTGACTTTTGTATAAATTTGCATTTATTCAACTTTACTCTTAAACCTCCATTTGATAATACATTTAGTAATTTGTCTAAACGAGAATTGTGTTCTGTGATAATGGAACCTGCAACAATAATGTCATCTTGGACTATACCAATGCCTCAAGACCTGCTGTGGAAGTTTTCATAGCTTTTTGGAACTCCCCTGCCATTATTACTGCTGATTATATATAAATACTATACGTGTAATATAATGTAATATAAATGCTGAATATGCAACAATTATATTAAAATTTTCATAAGGGATTTTATATTACCGAATTCTATTAGTATAACTATTATGGATACCTAGGTCAATTAAATTTTTGTCGGAATCATTATTACAATTTGATGTTTAATTTAAATCATAGTATTTACTGCTTTCCTCTTCAGTATATTCGTGGTATAAATTGACAAAAGCTTACTGTTAATTTAGATGATTTAGAAGATTTAACTATGCTGTTCATAAATGTAATATTGTATAAGTAAAATTTTCAAATATTCAAGAAGAATATTATTGATAAATTATAATATAACTTAAATCGTCATTTTTTGTTTAAATTTAAACGTAAAATGTTATTCATGTATTTTTTAAATTTTTTTTCTAGTGTGTAAAGCATTTTATGAGGATCTTTGTGTTCAGTTTTTAAGATCAAGCTATTTAAATAGAATATTTTAAAAATTGTTAACTACAAAATTACTTTAAATTCAATTTAAGGGCGCGGCCCATTTCCCCAAAATGGACCTTTCTTGTTTCGCCCAGATACCCAAAAGCCGTTAGTAGTTTTCAAATTAAGTTAGCAATGATTTTAAAATAATATAATACATAGAGTATTATTAACTATTTTTAAATAAGTCATAGGAAAAGTTTTTATAAAACACATATTTAATTATTACAGTTATAATTATATTTTTTTTTTGGTTTTTAGGCCCTGGAAAATCGTCGTGTTGTATTTTAGGTTTACGCACTAATGCTGATTGTGGTCTCTCGGAAGTCCTAATTAAAGATATACCAGATGACTGCACGTCTGTAATTTACACTTCTATTTTTGTGGATTTAAATTACCATGTTTATGAACCAATGGAAACCGATTTTAGTAATATTATACTATTATTAATATTAATACAAACATATGTTAAATTTAATAATATAATGTATAATAAGTTGAAGCTTATAGTGAATATCGGTTTTTGTTCCAAAAATTAAACTTTGGTGAATACAATAATACATCATGTTTATGACCCCATTATAACCAACAACTAAAGTAATTTTTTAATATAATTAAAATTAATATTAACATCATAAATTTTAACAAAAATATAAATATAAAGGAATTATTAAACTTTACCTTTGAAATCGATTATCAGAAAATTGAATAATGTATAATGAGCGTAGTACGCAGGCATTAGAAATAATATTTTGTTTTATGTAGCCTAGAATGGAACTCGATAATGTAGCAATTCTTTAAATCATAGCAGAAGTAATAATACACTTTTAGAAGCACTGAAATATATTGGAATTCTTTTAAATATCATGAAATAAAATAATATTTAGTAACCTTATAGCTAATAATGATTCATAAATAATTTTTTCCGAAAATTTAACATAATACAATAAAAATAAACTATTACAATCAGATATAGAATGTTGTTCTTCCTTTTTTTAGATAACAATTAAGCTCTCTCCCAAAAAGAGAACTCTTAACAAACATTTTTCGGATTATTTAAAATGAAAATTTAACTTAAACATTTTTTATAACGACCATCGCGAAAATGTGTTCGAGTTCATCTTTATTGAGGCAAATACTCTGTATTGACTGTATTTAAGTTCAATAAATTCGGAACAAATATTTATATATTGGTAAAATGGGATTTAATGTTATCGTCGATAGTTATAATTTGTATATTATATAAGTCAAATACCCCATTAGTTACTTAATATAGGACTAGTGGACTACTTTTATAACTTAATATAAGTTGTTCGACTGCGAATTTAGTAATATCCGTACCATATCATGATAAAATACCGTAGTATGATGACATTATTTATGGAATTTTATAAATTAATCACGCCGTTTCCGATTGTTTATTAGATAATATAATATTGGTATAGTTATGATATTCCACAGAATTATACAATACCTACGTCATGGTTGAGTAAAAATAAATATAATCGTAATACCTGTTTAGTTTATTATGTATCATAGAACAATAACACTAGTATTAATTAAAACATTTTTATATATGATGTACGTATTTAAATGTTTTATAATTTATATAGAAGTTTTAGACAGCATGTTGAAAAGTGGTAAGCCTGTATTTACCTATTATGGTCACGAGACTCAATCACAATGGTCTGTAGTGCTTGCTTGTGAATCATATAATGGAGGAGCAAACTCGTTAGATGAAATGAAAGGCTTAACAGCTTTTTTTGATGAACATCCAGGGATCGTAGGTGTTATACTTACTTCTTTACAGTTTGATGTAAGAACTTATTTACTTATTATTGTTAAATTATTAATAGCTAAAATGTTCCCGTAGATTATATAAGCCGAGAAATGTATCTTATTGTATATTTAGTTAATTTTAAAATTAGTATAATTTTCAGTTACTTAATCATGGTTAATTTTATAAATCTTTTACAACTTATACACATTATATTATATGATAGTAATTATATAATATTGTAAGAGATATACGATTTATAAATTAAACTATTTAAATCTTCAATTAAACTTCTAAATATAAACGGGCACCGAAAGGACCGGAAATAATGACCACTATTTAGAGGTGGCCACTGGCCATCCTACAGATGTGAGCGTTAATAAAAGTGATATTCTTCCAGATAACCGCTACATAGAGTGCATAAAAAAACAAAATACATATACATTAATATAATAATATGCACATATTAACATATTTGACTAGAGTTATTTTTATATATATGTTGTGTAAAATTTAAAATTTAAAAGTATGTTATAAACAATATAAACATTTACATATATGTGTGTTTATTAAAATTAAATTTTCTTAAGTTTGATAAGATAACTATAAACTTTACTGTCATAAATAATTTGAGCAAAAACCAGGCACTTGTACATATTTTTTATTATTTTATCTTATAATTTTACCGTTATTTAGAGTGCCCGCTATGTAAAGGTATTGATGTATTTTTTCCATAACATTTGACGAGGCCAAAAAAAAAATAACCTTTACTTAGAGGACCGTTTTTAGAGGTAACCGTTAACGGAAATTTTACTGCATACTATATATATTAATACATTATTAAAAGAGTATTTTCAATTCAGTTCGATTCGGATTTATGAAATAATTTTATTTATTGTAACGTATTTAATGGTTTAATATGTCATTAGACTTATGTTTGAACGTTCTTTATTAATATCACTTAATGATTATGAATTTAAATTAGAGCTGGGATTTAAATGTCCTAAAAATATCAAAAAAGTGCCTGATCTGAAAATCTATCTTGCTTCATTGAGGGGGCAATCAATTTTTTATTCAGCGCATGGTAGAAAATGAGCGTTTACACGTAGCCGAATTTATGGGTATGATTAGTGCAAGTTTGAAGATTTTAAATAAACTTGGATAAATTTTTTATAAATCTTTTATAACTTATCGTAACGCTGAAACGCTTATATTGAACATCTAGTTTTACTGATCGTCTATATACGTCGGTTTTTCCTATTTAATCACTTCCAAATATAAAACGAACCGATCAAAACCTATAACAATTAAGACTTCGCAAAGTTTTTGAATCGGTTCTGTGGTTATTACACAGTGATAATATTTTATCATGGAGTCAAATTTGAAAAATTATTTTATTTGTTACCCATTTTTTAAAAATTAAATTGTATAATTTATATTAATTTTACTGATATCACCAATTTTATTAATTTGCATTAAAAATTAAAATATGAACACCTTGTGGTTGATTTTGGGGGAGCTACTTCTACTTTTTTTTGGGGGGGGGGGAGAGCTATTCTCCTCCCAAATGGCGTCTATATGGTTACGCATTATATATAGTCAAACCTAAAGCTAATACAAAAATACAATGATAAATTTTTGGAATTATAAAATAAAAAATGCAATACGAGTATATATTTATAAATATCCACTTAGTTAATTAACTTTATGTTTTATTTAATCATAGTCAATATTATATGCTGTAGTTTTATGATAATATGTAAACCATTTTTCAAATATATCATAATTTACAACATGATATACAAATATATATTAAATGTTTATTATAAGCTATTTCTTTTTCACAGATTACTACTTCTTCAGAATTTCCGGGATATTCTGAAAATCTTAAAACATACATTGAAGTGATGAAAAAAACGTTTCCAAAACTTTTAATTGGCCTAGATATATTCGGAATTGCTTTAATAGATCAGTTTAACAACCCAAAATTTAAATGTGGGTATTTTAATATTTATAATAATAATATTATGTAATGTGTGAAACGATTATAATATATTACACAAGTGGTATACTCTGTCGTTATTTGTTTGGATTTTTTTAATAGTTCCAGAACAAAACGGGATTTTAACAGAATTATTTTTTTAGTATAGATATTATATTATTTGTTTTTAAACTAAATATTTTTTATGAAATAAACTCGATGAAGTTTTTAAAATGTTTAGTTTACTTCCAAGCTATATAGCATTACTATAAACATTTAAAAGCGATCAAATTTTAGGTTAGGTTAAATTAGATTTCGAGCGTTGTTATTGTATATACCTAATTAGTTTTAAAGTGATTTTGATGCATATGTGTTTTATTTTCTATTATTATTATTTTTATTTATCTTTTAGGGCAATAGAAATACTTCGATTTTTAACTTTGAAGTTTTTTTCTAGTAGCAAATAGAGGATCTAGTAACTAGATTCTAGTTGATACTATTTTTTTGTAAATTTAAAAATAATTGATAAAACAAAAAAAAAATAGAATTTTTACTCAAAATAAATATTTGACAATATATGTTCTGATTTAACAATATAATAGACAGCGTAGGCATGCAGAACTAAATCCGGGCCCCTCTTAAATAGCATTTAATTTTTTGACATGATTATAGGTACCTTAAATATTAGTTTTATGTATAGATTATAAGAGTAGGTATAATTAAAAAATAAAATATCAACAAATTCAAAGTTATTCCTTAAAATTGAAAACATGTGTAATATTATAAATTATAATCAATTATAGTGCACACTAAAAATGTATGTAAAAAGTAATAAAACATTTGTTAGGTAAAAATAAAATAGTGTGATTGTAAAACTTATACTGTATAATATTTGAATGTATGTACTATGTATATAGTTCTGGTAAACTTATAAATTATAATACTTGATAGTTGATACACATTATCACTTAAATTCAAATTACTATATTTACTAATTTTTTTTATCAATTATTGTATAAGTATAAATATTATTTATATTCATAATTATCCATTTTGTTCGTATCATAGTTATTAATAGGCTAATTACTATGAAATCCATAGATAATACCACTATTTTTAGTGTGACAGATTACTAACAGTGTAGAGCTGTAGACAAAATATTAATAAATTACCTAATAAATAATTTATTCATTCATGTGTATGTGCATCATGTTTATATAAATTAAATATATGATAATTGATAATAATATCATGATATAATATATATAATATTATATAAATAAAAACTAACTTATGACTAGAAAAATATTCTTCCATTTATATTACACAAGTAAATTATTACGAAAAAATATCACGTGTATACATTTTATAAATAAATCAACTTTGGTCACTAGTTTGGGAAAAAGAGGGAAAAATTTCATAGGTGATCGATTGTGTTCAAGTTATTAATAGTGGTGTGGTATTATAATATTTAATATGTGATCATAAGCCAAAGATTTGGCATGTGATTTTCGAGTCGACTAAAAAAATCTTAAAATAATATTTGAATCTTAAAAGAAAATTAAGTATTTAAAACATTTTTTAATATATTTTGAAGTAATTATTTGTTGGGCCCCAGTACTATGGGTCCCTTCTAATCCCTCCTTGTGGGGGCCCTGAAGGTAAGCATTGGGGAGTATATTTTTTGGTTGGTGGCATCAACTTTAGATTTTGAGTAACATAATGGAGTTAACTTGAATATACCTGAGTTACTAATACCCGATTCTAGGTCGATAAAAAATAAAGAACATAGTGAGTGGTGACTTCGGTGGACTGTGTGTAGTATATTCATATTATTCTTTTTTGGAAAACTAAGGATGTTAGTTTGTTTTTATAAATGATAAAACTATAAAAGAGTGGAGATTTTTTATTGCAATTTTGTATAGTTTAATTTCTTTATTCCAAAATGAGCGGAAGGCAACTAAGGAAGCTTCGTAATAATACACATAGTTTATTTTGGCTTATGGATATATATATATATATATATATATATATATATATATTGTTTTTATAAGTTTTCGCTTAGAAATTAATAGAATATTTTTTTTATTTTGAAAGGGTTGGATATTACTGTAATAGATTCAGCTGTAGATTTTTACGTTGTTACTATGGAGTACTTTAACTCATGTACTGTTGACTTAAGAAATACTGGAATAGCTCCAATGAATGGATCAAATACAAATTATACATTGGTACTAATACATTTTTAACGGTCAATAGCAAATTTATATCTTGTAATTTAAACTAATTTTCAAGGATACATTAAAAGATGTCTTACAGCAGTTATCTTTTCCAAAAGAAAAAACATATTTTAAATTTAGAACAAGCCCAACATCACCTGATGATTCACTAACTGTTTGTGATGTGAATAATGAAAAGGTATTACAAATTAAACATAAATTAATTAAAGGTTTATTATTTAACAATTAATTTTAATTTATTAATGTACGTATACCCTTATCTGTAAAAAAATAATAACAACATTTTATTATGAATATAATCAACATCAAAAAAAGGGTAGGCAAGTGGGTATAGCTCTGCTGTATAGTAGAGATGGAGAGTAGGTCCCTATAATGGATGTGTTAACTGACAGGTATAATTGTATACGAAAGAAGATTCTGAACGGAGATGTTGTGTCAATCTAGGTCCCAGATTCTAGGATAATTAGTATGATATATATTACATTATTATCTATATTTAAATTTACACGATTTCGTATAAAATTAAATTTCATACGCTCATAATTTTTTTTCTATATTGACGCTAGAATTTTTTTTACAGTTACTTGAAGGAAAACATATGGATAACCTTGTTTGGATTTTTTAGGTATAAATCACAAACATTTTACGATTTTTCAATTTCAAAATTGCTTGCAAATTTCGCGATTTTGATATATTTCGTAAACTTTTGAAATTTAAATACTTATAAACAAAAATTGAGACCAACAATTTTTGATTTTTTTCCTTTACTATGATAAATAAAACTTATAAAAAACCTTGTATTAAATTTTAAAAAAATTTTGGATTTTCAAATTTTTTTTATAGGCATTTCAAAAAAATTTTTTAGAAAATTTAAATTGTCTATAAATAGCTTTTATTAATTTAATTAATATATAACAGCGTTAAGTATATTCTAATGTATGAAAATATTTCGTATAGACATTCATATTATATTTTTTCCGTTTACAACAAAATACATGAAAAGTAATTTTATGTGCTATAAAATCTATTACCTACATATACATTATAATGTAATTCTTTTTATAATAAAGGTTTTATATTTTGAGGTCAATGACTTTTAAAAGTACAAAGTATTTACACATGTACACATGTATTTTATAGGTGTCTGCCTTAGTTGTACTGCTAACTTTATGAAGGTTCCACGATTGACCAATGAACCTATTGAAATCATTATTACGGTCCCTTATAATATTATATATAATATATATATATATAAATATTTGATTAAAAATCTAAATATTTTTAATCATTTATATTAATAAAAAAATATTTGTAGATGTGTATAGATCCATCTATAGCATGTGATTGGTGTGCAGATACTATATTGTCATATAATGAAAAAGTAATGTTTTTAAAAAATAAAAAATGTATGAATTATTTACAATTGGATTATTTTTAGGGTCAATATTCGAAAGAAAACGGAGAAGGATTTATGGTACGTTATATTGATATGGATGATCCTGATAATTGTTGTAACTGTGAAAAGCCATACCCTGCGTTTCATGCTATGCTAGATGGTTTTAAGGGCGTTTCAACAAAACTATGTGAATTATTAATTAGACATTAAAAAACAACATCATTCAACTTTTTACAATATCCACTAGCTCTATAATTTTTAAAGTTAAATAATCATAATTATGAATATACTTTATATACCTTTATAATGTATTATATCACATTTATGTTTTTTACCTTTTATTCATTATACATTAAAGTTTAGAAACTATCATTAATATAATAACATTCATAACAGTAAATATTGACTTCTTCATTCCTTAAGAATAATTTAATATTTTCATATTTAAATACATTGGAAGAATCTAAACAAAACGTCTTGAGCATTGGAAATAACGATTGGAATCATTGATCACTTTCGAATTTTCGATACATCATACATTATATTATACATATAAATATATAGTATATAATATAATATATTATAATATACTATAATACTATAAATACGATATACATACACTTTATGGTATCCAGTCATAGAACCCGAAGTTAAGTTTTTTACAAAAGGTTTTTAAAAATACATTTTTTTAAATATTATATAAAATATTTAACAATTAAACTATAAAACGATAAAATAGTAATGGTTAATTCTTAAGCTATAATTTCAAAATCAAAAGAACATATTACATAACATAATCAGTATTACAACAAAATTATTAAAAAAAATAGTACTGATTTTGAAAGTTGCATATAAATTGATCAGATACAAGTTACAATGAAATTAATGTAACGGATTCTCTATTGGTAATAAACTAAATAGTGAATGAATGGAAATAAGCTTTATGTACACAGGTCTTCCAAAAACTTTTATGGAAAATTCTAAATGTCCATTATTTAAAAATATAAAAAGGTAAATTTTATAATTTTATTATATGTTTCCTGTATGTGCAATAAATAAAACAAGAATCTCACGCCTCATCACAAAGTTTTTACTTATATAACGCTTTATGTGATATTGTGATGTTTCAAATTAAATTGTATAAAAATCCTTATAATGTTTTCCCGCTGTACTTTTCTTTGGACTGTCCAGCCATCCTCGTGAACCACGGTTAAGTCGTTGTCATGTTAACCAAAATAATGATCAATCTGTTAATAAACATTCATTTCGTTTCTATATTAAATTATTGTTGATAAAACGATATTTTTGTAAAAGATATTTTATATTTATTTTTTATTTTTATTCAATAATATTCATAAACCACTATGAGTATATCGCATGAATTTTTACAACTTGGATAAAGACGTGTAAAAATTAAAATCAGCTTATGGTCTTGATAAATAAAGCGGGATTAATATTCCAACCATTTTTATGCTTTCATAATATTTTGTATTTATTACAAACATAGAAATCAAATAATCTCGGACACATTATACATGGGTAGTGTAGTAATAAGTGATAACGGCGACATCTTTTATTATTACTATTATTATTATATTATTATTATTATTATTATTCTTTTGTTATTAGTATTAACCGACGCTCCGTCGCGTACGTGTCGTCTCCGCGTCACAACGCCGTTCTCGGAACATTTATATTTTACGTTTTGTTATATATTATATATTATTTGTTATTTAATTATATTAATAAAGTGTATGTATGCATCATAATTATACTGTAGTTGTATAGAACGCCCTACAGATTCAGAAGTGGATTCGTTTTTATTTTTATAATATTATTACGCGTGATCGACGACCGTAAATTGTATTAACAATTAGGCAACTGTATATTGTTCGTAGTTCATTATCATATATTCATATGTATAAATTAGTGCAAGATGAATAGTGCGAATTCGGATTCCAACGTGGATTCTACGCGGTTTTTGCGAAACGGGAAAGTTCTTCCGTCAAATAATGCAAATCATGATGGTGAGGCAAGCGGTGAAAATGTACCTAACCTACAAATATCAAACGATGACCGATCGCACAATTCGGGTAGCGATGCGACAGTTGGTAACAGTGACGATGATTTACGCACTGTGTTATCAGAATTAATGCTGCAAAATAAATTGCTGTTAGAACGCTTATCACAGGAACAAAACAAGCATTCAAGATTATCAACAAATAATAGTATCAACTCAGCTATGCCTGTTAACACGGAAAATCGTAATGGATATTTCGTTATGCCAGATTTTAATAACTCGCTGACCGAGTTTTCGGGACGTGAAGCAGGCCAAGAAGCTCGGCTGTGGATTAATTCGGTCGAAAGTGTTGCCAGGCTACATGGATGGCCAGAAAGTTTTAAAATGGAAATTGTTCGGACTAAATTAGTTGGCCCCTCGCGTAATTGGTATATTGGCCGTACGTTTACGTCCTGGAGTAGCTTTGTCGACCAGTTTGAAAATACGTTTATCGGACATACACTTGACACCGTCGATCGAGTCCGTATTATGTCTAACCGTGTGCAAGTGAAAAATGAATGCGTATTTGAATATTTTCACCACAAGTCTAGACTTTGTCGCGAAATTGGATTGTCGTTCCGTGAAGAAAAACGTCAGATCGTCGAGGGTCTGTACTCCCGTGATCTCTGTAATTATTTATTGGCACGAGACCACTTGAGTGAAAACGAACTTTTATCTGATTTACGTACATTCGATTCCGTGAATGTTGCCCGAAATATTCGTTTTCGAGCGGGAGAGTATCCTACCTCGAATTACGGCGGTAACCAAAGTAATAACAAAGCAGCTCAGCATCCGACAACGAATCATCGGCCGGCAACAGGAGATTCGACCAAGGCTCAACCACCGGCAAAATCATCGAACACCCGTAAGCAGAAAGACCTGTCTCAAGTCACGTGTTTTAATTGTAAAACAATTGGACACTTCGCGAATGTGTGCCCAACCCGTACCTGTCAAAAATGTCGCAGCTTGGGTCACTCCGAACGAAATTGCCCCGACTTCCGGAAAAGCCAGCAGAACGACGGAATTGGTGAGAATGTATCACTTTTAGAAAAGTCACCTCAATGTATTGTACCCCCTTATATGATAAGTATTACTATTAAGTACCCAAATGGTGTTTCGTCCGACGTAATTGCACTCGTCGATACAGGCAGCCCCGTTAGTCTTTTAAAATCTACCGTAGTTCCTTATGTATCTGGAGTTGTACCTCCTAGATCTGATTTGGTTGGTATTAATCAATCTAGACTTAGTGTAGTTGACCAATTCTCCGCTGACATTTTTCATACTGATCTCGACATTCCTATTAATATAAATTTTCATGTGGTGCCCAACGATACTATTAAGAGTGACTGTTTGTTAGGGCGCAACTTTTTATCTCACCCTCGCATAATTTTGAGTGTTGAGAATGGAACATTTTTAATCAATTTTAAGAAAAAAAGTGACAACATTTCTTTTGAAGAAATTTTATCTATCAATTTTAAAAGTGAAGATAATAGTAATTTAGATATTGATTTAAATATAGAAAAAACATTACCAATAAATATTAAAATGAAGGTTAAGCAAATTTACATAGATTCATATTTAACTGGTAGTATTGTTGATAGTAATGATAATAATGTACACCCAGAAATGGTTATTCAATTAAAAAGTGATAAACAATTTTATTTCAGACCGCGGCGTCTATCCTTTTATGAGAAAGAGTGCCTTCAAAAATTATTAGACAATATGTTGAATAAAAAAATTATTAGGCCTAGTAAATCCGAATATAGCAGCCCTATAGTTTTAGTAAAAAAGAAAAATGGTGACTATAGATTATGTGTCGATTATCGCGAGCTTAATAAGTTTATTGTGAAGGACAGGTTTCCCCTTCCATTGATAGATGATAACATAGATTTATTAAGGGGTAAAAAATATTTTACTTGTCTGGATCTGAAGGATGGATTTCATCATGTTAATATTGCTAAAGATTCAATAAAATATACTTCATTTATAACACCTTTAGGTCAATTTGAATTCTTAAAAATGCCTTTTGGGTTAGCCACGGGTCCCTCGTGTTTTAGTCGTTTTATTCAAGACATTTTTAGTGAGTTTATTCGGAAAAAAGAAATAATTGTGTATTTTGATGACATAATGATCGCCACTGAGACTATTGAAGAGCATTTAGATCTGCTTGATAGGATTTTGTGTGTTATGAGAAACAGGCGACTTGAGATACGTTTGGATAAAAGTGAGTTTCTCAAATACCAGGTAGTCTATCTTGGATATAGTGTAAGTCGACTTGGAATCCAACCAAATCCTAAAAACATTTGTGTCGTTCAAAATTACCCAGTTCCAAAAAATCATAGGGAACTTCAAAGTTTTATAGGCTTAGCATCTTATTTTCGACGCTTTGTCCCAAATTTTGCAATCATTGCTAAACCTCTTTATAGCTTACTTAAAAAGGGAATTATTTTTGAGTTTGGGGAAGAGCAATTAAAATCATTCGAGTCTATTAAAGAAAAGTTGGGAGCACAGCCTCTATTAGCTATTTATGACCCAAAAGCGAGCACAGAACTTCACTGCGACGCTAGCAGTCATGGGTATGGTGCTATTTTGCTTCAAAAGCAAGCTGACGACAATTTTCACCCCATATTTTACTATAGTCATAGAACTACAGAAACTGAGTCACGTTATCATAGCTATGAGCTGGAAATGCTAGCTATTATTAATGCTATTAAGCGCTTTCATGTATATTTATTAGGTATACATTTTAAAATAGTTACTGATTGTAATAGCGTAACGTTAACACTACAACGAAAAGACATAAACCCGCGTATAGCTAGGTGGGCCATGTTTCTTCAAAATTATTCTTATGATATTGAACACCGGCCAGGATCGCGTATGCAACATGTTGATGCACTAAGTCGTTGTAAACAGGTAATGGTGTTAGAGGCTTGTACCTTTAATCAAACTCTTGCCATTAAACAGGGAACTGACCCGGATATTAAAACCATTTTTGAGTATCTTGAAAAATCAGAACACCCGTTATTTGAACTTCGTAATGGACTTGTATATCGTAAGAGTAATGATCGGTTATTATTCTATGTTCCGGCAGATATGTGTGAACAAGTTATTCGTTCTTGTCACGATGAAATGTGCCACGTAGGAGAAAACAAAACTATTGAATTGATCAAACAGATATACTGGTTCCCGAAATTAACAGAACGCGTTAAAAAATATATAAATAGTTGCTTAAAATGTATCATATTTTCCCCGAAAGAGGGTAAGGGTGAAGGGTTGTTGAACTTAATTGATAAGGGGAATAAGCCGTTTCAAACTATACATATTGATCATTTCGGCCCTATTAATCAAACCAAAGGTCGATTTAAACATATTTTAGTAATTGTCGATGCGTTCAGTAAGTTCTTAACTTTATATCCTGTTCGGACAGTAGCAGCAAAAGAAACTTGTTCTAAACTGTCGCAATATTTTAAATGTTATAGCAAACCTTTTAAAATTATATCTGATCGTGGATCTTGTTTTCGCTCAGAGGTATTTCAGGAATTTTGTCAAACTAATGATATAAAACATATAAAAACTGCAGTAGGTTCACCGTCGTCAAACGGGCAGGTCGAGAGATATAACAGAGGACTGGCAATAATGTTGTCTAAGTTAATGTCTGAGCATAACAATAATTGGAATGATTATTTATATAAAATTCAATTTGCTGTTAATAACACGGTTAATCGGTCGATACAAAATACACCTAGCAAACTCTTATTCGGTATTAACCAAGTAGGTGAACAAAATGATTATGTTAGATTATATCTGCAAGCTGTTAATGAAACTGATGATGTTGATGATAGCTCCCGAGATTTTACAAAGTCTAGGGCTGATGCTCAGGGAAATATTCGAATAAGTCAGCTCCATAACAAGGCTTACCACGATTTAACAAAACAAATAGCTACTAAGTATGCAGTAGGTGATTATATAATGGTCAGAAATGTTGATACCACACCCGGTACTTGTAAAAAACTTTTACCTAAATTTAAAGGCCCTTATAAAGTAGAAAAAATACTCCCTCACGACAGATATGTCATATCTGATATCGAAGGGCACCAGGTAACCCGCATTCCTTTAAATACTGTTTTTGCAGCAAAGGACATTAAACATTGGGTTAAAATCGATTAGCTATTTTTATTCATACTTTTGTAATATAATAAAAATATTATTTTATTTTAATATTCCTTTTTATTATATATTTTATATAATTCATATTTATTATACTTGGTTATTAAGGTAACAATAACCTATATAAATTATATTTTTTTTTTTTTTTTTTAAATAATTATGTTGTTATATTAATTATGTTTGTATAATTAAATATTTTATTTTATTTCCTAATTTATATAAAAAAAAAAAAAAAAATGTACAGATCGAGGACGATCTAGATGTCAGATATGGCCGAAGCTGTAGTAATAAGTGATAACGGCGACATCTTTTATTATTACTATTATTATTATATTATTATTATTATTATTATTCTTTTGTTATTAGTATTAACCGACGCTCCGTCGCGTACGTGTCGTCTCCGCGTCACAACGCCGTTCTCGGAACATTTATATTTTACGTTTTGTTATATATTATATATTATTTGTTATTTAATTATATTAATAAAGTGTATGTATGCATCATAATTATACTGTAGTTGTATAGAACGCCCTACAGTAGGTATATAGTGAATATGTTACGTATACTTTTCGTATATATAATATATATAGTGCATACGTATTATATAAGCTAACGCGGTTGTCGCAAAGGTCGCGGTAACCACGGACCTACCTAGCTATCTTTGCGTTGTCGCAGCCGCAGTAGACCTTACGCGCAAGGTACGAAAAGCCAAAAAGGTTGCTCACGTTACTTCACGTAATTTAGTGACATTACGTCAATATAGTTCGTACTCTTACGCTCGCGTCACCATACGCATATGAGCATTTAATTCGATATTATATATTATATACTAGCTGTTTGTTCCCGTTGTGTTACCACCTGCCGCATTACTCATCAAACCCATCGCCATCTTCGTCAAATTCATCGCCATCTTCATCATCTTCACCCAGGCATACTGCATATAGGTTACGTGAGTCGGCTTCACGCCCCACCATAATCGTTTATTTTTATATACTGCATATTATTGTTCTATCGTTATTATATTATTGTCATCATTTGTTATATCTAACCTAACCTAACACTAGTATTTTAAGTACCACTACCCTGTTATCAAACCGTTATTACTTAAAATATCACTTATTATTATCACCTACGCCATTGTTTGCCTTTTTATTCTATACATATATTATTTTATTATACCTATATTTTCCTTGCCATAAGGTTCACCACATCGGTATAATTTATATTGCGTGGCCAACAATCTCCTACTTGTTGAGACTTGGTACGTATCAGAATAGCCACTGCAAACGTTAAAGATGACATCGTTACATTTTATTAAATAATAAGACTAGATATTAAGTTAAAAATAGTAAAGTTTTATAATTAATTTTAAATTTTACAGTCAGTGCTGTAGAAAGGAGCATTCCTTCGGTACCGATTATAATGTATTACAGTTCCCCGTCAGAAAGGTAAGGCAGGAATTCTGCCCGGCGATTTAAAACTTATTACCGCATTGTTTGGGGATTCTAGTTTACGTCAATAATAGTGTCGTGATCGGATTTTACATTTGAGCTGCAATTGACTGTTGGTTGTTGACTGTTAACTGTTTTGAACTGTGTTAAGCTCGCTAACTGTTTCGTAAAGTGTGCTGTTGTGAAAATAACAATAGTGTAAAAAATGGATTTATCTGTATCAAAAAAGTTCGAAGTATTCGGTATCGGTGTACTAAAAAAACTGTAAATCAAGTAGATATTATGTTGACAATAATGTCACGAAAGACCTTATCATGCTTAATGAACACAATCATGATATTTTGGAAAATATCATTAGTAGACAAATAGTAAATTCTCGAATCAAAAAAAAATGTGAAAACGACTTATTCATAAGGCCAAACAAAATAATTCGACAAGAACTATGTAACACTAAAAATGATTTACATATCGTTCATTCTGACATTAGATTGTGGAGAAAAAGTATGTACGATTTTCGTAAAAAAAATTGCCAACAATTTCAAAATCACTGGAAGAATACAAATTTCAATTACTTAACTTACTTAACCACTGAGAATCTTATATGTATGATTAATCCAACTATGATAACTAATTATATAAAACAAAACATATTCCTTTAAAAATTATATTTTCATATCAAATTTATAGATCATATGATTTTGAAATTTTATGGTATTTTTTTTCTTTTTTCATCCAAACATGTTTATTTTTGTAATATTTTTTACTGTTTTTTAGATTAAAAATATTCTACTAATTATTTACTAGTTTGTTAACTGTCTATTTTAAATTTAAAAATAATATTTATGTACATGTGGTATGTATTTACGTAAATTATTGTAAAAATAATTCCGAGTGGAGATGTTCAGTTTATATCACAAAGTATGCATAATATTTCATAATATTTCATTATATTATGTTTTTTTGATATAGCTATTAAAGTTATTTATTTTATATTAGCACTGATATTACGGTTAGGTATTGGTTGTTGCGAATAATTGTTTACACGAAAATAACACATTTATTATATTATTAATATATAATTATTATAATAATATATTATATTTTTACCATATTATATGCACTTAAACTCGTAAGACTCAAATTTCAATAACATCTGTCTGTAAATATTAAGTATAACGTAAAACAGTAAGAATAATCCATGGCGTAGAATTTTTTTTTTTTAAATAGTTTTTTGTCATTCCCGAACATTTCGAAAAGTCTAATTGTTAAACAAGGTCGTACGCGAAAAAATATTTCGGGGGGGGGGAGGGATTATACAAATTTTACTAAATGTTAGGGCGTGTGCCAGGAAAATGAAGCCTTTATTATTTATATTACCTACTTAATTCGCGAATTAAAAATATTCAAAAAGTAAGCAGATAAGTTATATATACTAGTTTTATATACATTTAATTAATTATATTCGTACATTTTATTATTTGAAAAATTTGTAAAATAAATACATTACGATTTAATAAACTAGACCCGAATAAATATCCAAAACCAAAGCCCTTTTTGAAAATCGAAGCATTTTATCTAGAATTTATTGTGTACACATTTAAATTACATCATTGTAATATCAATACATTAATAGCAACACTAAGAATCTTATATGTGTGATTAATCCAACTAGTTACCTACTAATTATATAAAAAAAACTTATACCTTTAAAAATTATATTTTCGTATAAAATTTATAGATCATATGATTTTGACATTTTACGGTATTTTTTTTTCATTATTCATCCAAACACATGTTTATTTTTTACTGTCTTTTAGATTAAAAATATCCTACTAATTATTTACTAGTTTGTTAACTGTCTATTTTAAATTTAAAAATAATATTTATGTACATGTGGTATGTATTTACGTAAATTATTGTAACACACAAACTTGGCATTCATTGTGTAAATAATTTTACTAAAACAGACATTATTAGAATAGAATTTAGATTAATTAATTTTAAACGATTAAGTATAAATTATTATAAATAAGTGTTTTATGGTCTAATTGAATAAAAAATAATAACTTTGTCACTCCTCGTGTGTGAATGATGTATTAAATCTGCATATTATACAAAATTAATAAAAATGTATCATTATCATTGTTTACTTTTAATTAGTAGTATTCTTATTTTAACAGTGCGTATACAATCTCAAGATTCCAAAGGTAAGGTTTTTTTTTAAAAAGATGATTAGTGAATTTAGATTTTGAAATTTTGAAAGCAAATTAAGGTACCTACTAACAATGACTGTTAAAAGACAAAAACGTTTGAATAATAAAAAAGCATTTTATGTACTGGCAAAATGCTTAAAATCCCCAAAAAAAAGTTTCTACATGACTAAAAACATAACGTAGGTATGGATAACAATTTGTTGACGAATCAACAAAGAATCAGATATTATAGACTCAATCGGGCTTAGCCCCTCCACATTGTTTTGATTATTTAAGATTTAATAATAATTTAAGCATAAGTTAGTGAGAATGTGAGATACCTCCTATGTCGAGAACTCGAGAATTATTGTAACAGAATAATTCAAAAGTAAATTATTGTATAAATAAAGTTTAATTTGCAATATGTTTATTTAATAAATATTATGCGGTCATGTAGCAGCAACCAGCAGTATTGCGCCGGTCACTGTCCAATATTTGAGTTTTATTCTGGTGGTTAAAAATTGACAAAAAAACTTATTTATTACTTTTAAAATACCAAACAAAGTATCCGTATTCGTACAGTTGTTACTATTGAAATGAAAATAATCCAGACGATCCTCCTAGTTTTTAGGAAAACATAAAAGATCATGTAGTTTATCATTAGGTAATTATTTGTGGACCTGCTGCTCCTCTAATATTTTAGACCTAGTTACGTCAATGAGTCTGTCACTAACAGATAGTTAATAATTGTGAATTGAGGTACATCTAAACTTCTAAACCAACTTAAATTGCATAGACATCGGACAATTGTGGATAACTTTGTGTATAAAAAATTTTAAAAATATAAAAGTATGTATTTTTTGTTTGGTTTTCAGGTCCAGGAATATCGTCATGTTGTTTTTTTGGTGGACGCACTGATTGTGGCCTCTCGAATGTCTTAATTACAGACATACCAGGGAAGTGCACATCTGTAATTTACTCTGCAGTTTACATGGATTTAGAATACTTTGCTACTGATAGCTATTATAAAAGCGATTTTAGTAATACATATTATAATATTATTATATTACATTATATTATTATTTAAGTCCATATACATATAATAATATATTGTTACAAAAACGTAAATATTTATGATGTGTAAAATGTATAATCAATTAAACGTTATTTTTCGAACTGATTGTATGAAAATTAAACAATTTATATTTATCATTATATAAGTACGTAGAAGCTAGAATATAATGTCATATTTTATGTAGCCTAAAATGAAACTAAATATTTAAATAATTCTGTATTTAACAAAATCAAGTCCAGATTAATGAAAAGCTTTTGTAGGACACCGAAAATGTTAGTTGACCTTATAAATGTCATGAAATAAAATACAATTTAATAAGTTATAAGTGTATAGTTAATATAACCATTCAATAATAATTTAATTCGCAAATTCAACTATACTCAACACAATAAAGTAATTAAATTAAATATGTTTGACCAGACTAAGATATAATATTTTTAATTATTAATACGTTTTAACCATGTTACAAAATTAATATTTACAGTATTTAATATTAAAAATTTTAATATAGTATCGTACTTATTAATTATTACATGTGTTTTATAATTTTTTTAGCAATTTTAGACTATATGTTGAATAGTAGTAAGCCTGTATTCATAAACTACTTACACGAGAACCAACAAGAATGGGCTACAGCGCTTAGTAATAGTTCGTCTAATGAAGGAAACAAAACATTCGATGAAATGAAAGCCATAAAGGGTTTTTTCGAAGAACATCCAAAGATTGCTGGTGTTATACTTACAGGTTTACAGTATACTGGTGTAAGTACTCAATTACTTTTAATGTTTAAATGAATAATGACGTCTGCTTAAAATTTTATTTTAGCTTCTTAGGTATATAAACTTAGTTGGTTTTGAAATTTGAATAATTTTTAATTATGTAAAAAAAGATTAATTTTACAGTTATAGGACCTTAATAAATTTAATTAATCTTATAATATTATAAGTGGTATACTTTATAAATCAGACTTAGACGGTAAGTTATTTTAAATGAATATTTGAAATTGTTTTATTTTAAATTATTAATTACTTTATTTTATCGTGTATTGTTTAATAGTTAATCGTATCAATACACTTATATTTTAATTAATGTTTATGAATAACATAATAATTATAAATTATAATACTATAACATTTAACTGCCTCAGTTTAATGGTTAACATTTCTGTGATTATGTAAAATAAAAATTGTTAGGCGTAAACAGTACCTATTACTTAACAAATTATCTTTTAACGAATTATTACCGTCGTGATTTTTACGTGTTATTTTGTTAATATTCTATAATCTATATACCTATATTGTAATTGTGTGATTAAATATAGACCATTTTTCTGAGTTTATAACAATGTATAACATGTATAGTGATGGATGGAACCCTGTCATCCTGATGTTTTAAATCTTAAATCGAACCGAACTTGAACGGACTTTAAATTATTTTTTCGAACTCGAACCGAACCGAACCTAAAATCATTTTAATTCGAAATCGAACTCAATACTTTTTATCATTATTTTTATAAATGATTCATAACGTGCCCGTTACAGCTTATAACTTTCTATTGCCAATAGTCTAATTATTTCTAAACAATCATTATCAATTTTTATTTTTTAAAAATAACTTTTGAAGAACTGAACAAATATTTGGTTTTTGAACTATCATAGCCAGTAAGTCTGGTTCGACAAATAGTTTCTAGTTCAATTTTCAAACAGTATAAGATGCTTTATAGATCGGTTCGAGTTTTTATGCTGAGTTCAAATTTCGAACCGAACCGAACATCAAGGGTAGTAATAAAGTAATAACTAGAGATGTAAAATTTACGTAAATTTTTTTTTTGGTAATTTACCGAGAAAAGTTTACGTAAATTTACGTAAATTCTGTAAATTTGGTAAATTTTGGTAATTTTTGTATGTCACCATAGGAACACGCCCGAACACCCTTAGGAACTTCTCACTTCCACTTTTTCATGAACTTATAATTATTGCAACGCTTATTTTTATTATTTACTGGATAGTGTGGTGTTCATGGTTTTTATATATTTTAAATTACTTTATATGAATATAAATATTAAAAATGTACCAATAAAATAAATTGTAAATTAATAAAATCAGATTCATTAGGTAACTAATAATACACTATAACATCATCAACAACAAAACAGTTTAAATTCTTTTAGTTTTATATTTAATTTGTCTTTTCCTTAAGTTATAATTAGTTAAAATTATAATTTAATAATAAAAATAAAAAGTAATACAAATAAAATAAATATATTTTACCAATCTGGTTATTGTGTGATAAATGGTGAAATACACCGAGTAACAAAATTATAAAAAGATTTTATTAAAAATAAATAATTAATAAGTATAAAATTAAAATTAAAAATATTAATATAATTCTTCCCAGTCTGATCTAGAAGATAGAGTGGAATCTGAGTCATCAACTAAATCTTTAGAATTGCAATCTTCTTCTGAAGATTCTGAGAAAGAGCTAGAAGTTAAGTTTAACATATTTTTAGATTTTGGTGTGCTTGTTACCATGAATATTGATGGTCCAGGTGTAGTCGGTGTAGATGGTCCTGGTGTAGATAGATAGTCGAATTCATTAGTGTCATGACATATTGTATTTACCTGTCTCTCTTTGCAGGGTTTTTTTTTTGGAATACTTGATTTTTTTAAATTATTTCTATTTTGATGAATATAAAGTAATTTTGCTGCACGTTCATTTGTTAATCTATTTCTTTTTTTTGTGTGTATTAATGAGAATGTACTGAAAGACCTTTCTGTAGCGGAAGAAGATAGTTGTGAGCATGTTGAAGTTTAACGTTTTAAGTTATCAACTATTCCATTATATTAATATGTTAAGAATATTGGCTTCGTTAATACGTTTGATTTGAGGTGCCACATGCAATTTTTTTTCGGTAAAAAAATATTTACTTGTAAAAGAATAATTGGTAAATTTACCGGTAATTTACCTTACCGGTAAATTTACGAGGTAAAAATTTACCGAGCTTACATCTCTAGTAATAACATGATTAATTAATATTTACTAAATGATTACTATTTTGTCGTTACAGAATAGTTCCAATGAAATTCCGGGATTATCAGAAAATTTAAAAAAATTTCTCGAATTGTTGAAACAGGCTTATCCAGAATTAGCGGTTGGCCTTGAATTACACGGAAGAGTTTTAATAGATCAATATACTACACCCAAGTTTGATTGTAACTATATTTATATTATTTGTAATGATAATGAGTATATTGTGTAAGGTGATCTTTTTAAATTAAATTTATTCATTGATAGTTTTATATTAAATAATTGAAACTAAAATAATAGAATTTAGGGTAATTTCGTATATTTTAGCAAATTGAATTGAAAAACCAATATAGAACATAAGAAAAAGAATAAACAATTTTAAAATGGATCCTAATATTCTTAAACAAATGGATTTTATTTATTTTTATTAAAATATAATTTTACTTAAATCTATTAATAGATATAAACTTAACTTCAGAATGTCATAATTAGTATACATACTAGTATATATACTTATGAATCTATTTTGGCTAATTGAAAATTGAATATTTTCATTTTAATTTGTCTCGTTTCAGTGGCGTAATTTGGAATTGGTTCTGGAGTGGGATTGAGATATAAGTTTATATTATCGTTCTATACAGTGGGGCTATGCCCCCCCCCTTGACCATTAAAGCTAATATTTATCAAAATGTCATATTAATATAATATTATTATAAATTAAATGAGGTAAATGGTATAATAGTTTTCAAAGATAATGAAGTAAACAATTAAATTATATTAAATATATTTTTTATAAATTATAAGAACAGAAAAATATCCAGTACGTCATCGGGGTTCAACTTAATGTCCCGATGCACTATTAACATCGTAAGTCCATTCAAGCATTCCTATTAAGTATTTAAGTTAGTAAAAATTCATAATTATTATGTAATCTACAATAATAATGATTATTACTCGTTTTATTCTAATAATTAATATATATTTGTGTTGCACTGTTGATCAAGGTTTACAGTAATATAATATTCGAAAAATAGTTAACACCTATTATACCACAGAATAAATAATATTATGTTTTCATTCATTACCAGTTTATATCACGTTCATATTATTTATTTTTGTAAAGTTCTAGTTAAAAATGATAAAAAGAGACGTAAGTTGTAGATTTTATCAGTGTATTATCTTTTAACTACTTATGAGCTATACAATTTTTTTAACATATTATATTGTAATTGCTGTGCTATCGTAGTTTTATATTAATAAAATCAAAAAAAAATCTCAATTATAATAATATTCATGAATTCTTATTTATTATTTTAAAAGATTTCTGATATTAAAATATTTTAAAGCTAAGCGCTTATGGAAAATTAATTATGGTTATTCCAAAAAAAGCGTCTGGGGGGGATATATCCCCATATCAACCCCATAATTACGCCACTGTCTCGCTAAGAAATTAATAGAATAATTTTTGTTTTTAAAATTTTTAAAAGGGTTGAATATCAATGATTTCGACTCCGTTATGGATTTTTATGTTGTTTCTCTGGAATTTTTTAACACATGCTATAGCGACCTAAGAGATACTGGAACAGTTCCCATGAATGGAATAGCAAATTATACATTGGTATAATTATCAACCAAAAGCAAATGTTTATCTTGTAATTCATTCTATTTTTCTAGGATAAACTAAAAAATGTCTTAGAGGGAGCATGTTTTCCAAATGAAAAAATATATTTTAAATTTAAAACAAACCCGGTATCAACCAATGATAACCTTACTATTTGTAAAGTGAATAATGAAGAGGTATAAAAATTAAACATAAATAAATTAATACATGATTTATTATTTATCAAGAGAATGATAAAAAAAATTTATAAAATTTAAAAATGTTTTGAAATTTTCAGAAAAGAGGTAAGTATGACAGTTTTACGTATAATATTAATAGATTACAATATATTTTGCATATAACACAAACATGTTTAAAATTTTTCCGTTTATAAATGGGTGAGAAGTAAATTTATGTGCAATACATTTAATAATTTATACATATTACCTATGTATGATATGAGTATTTTTATAATAAATGTTGTATGGTTTGATGTCAAAGATGCCTTTATGTATAGGTACTATCGATCTTAAAATGTACACAAGCCAATAGGGTGGGTAGTGATGATTCATTTTCTTTTAAATCTCTACTGATGTTAGCAATCCATCAAATGAGATTTAATTCACGTATAGAAATTAGTCTATGTTATGACACTCCATGAATATCCCAACAAATATAAAATGATATAACTTTTATTACAATTATTACACTATATATAAATACTTGTCCATTATTATATGATGTCTATCCCTTATATACAAATTGATTTAAAGATACAAAACATTTATAGATGTGTCTGTGTTCACAAGAAGCAAGTTTGTGGTGTGCAGATACTCAATTATCATACAATGAAAAAGTAATACTTCATAGCAAACAAAAAGTACGTATTTTTATTAATTTTTTATGTTTAGGGTCAATTTTCGAAAGATTATGGAGCTGGGTTTATGGTTCGTTATATCGATTATGATGATCCTGAGAGTCATTGTCAATGTGCAACCCCTTATCCTGCGTTCAACGCTCTTCTAGATGGTTTTAATAATGTTGGAACACAAAACTGTGATTTATTAAATAGACGTTAAAAAGTAGTCAGTCAAATAATTATAATAAATGTACGTTATTATATCACAGTTACGCATTTTAACCATTTATTCGTAATTAATTTAAGTTTAGAAAATAGTATCAACGATACAATTTACAGCAGAAAATAATTACTTCATCATCAAAAATAATTTAATATTTTTGTTAAGATATTAAAAACATTGAAAGAACCTATCTAAATTGTCTTGAGCATAGGCAATATTTCAATAAACTATATCATTGATCACTTTTTGTTTTATATACATTTAATTCATTATATTCATATATTTGTAAAATAAATACATAATGGTTTACTAAAAAACCGTTTTTATTAATGGCCTTGTACAATATTCTAAAAAATATAGATAATAATAACAAAAATTACGAAATAATTAATTTGGTATAATTATATTTTTATTAAAAATTGTGATTCATAAAGTTTATGGTGTGTTTCTTTTTTTCTTAAGAATGTAGTTTTGTTAAACACATAGTTACGAACACACTGTACTAAGTAAATAAATAAATTCAATAAAAAAAAAAATTGTTTGAAAACTATATATTAAGTACTAAGAAACTTACATAATACCAAAATGAATATTTGCATTTCATGAAATGAAATCTCCTGAAACATTTTAAAATACACTAAATGGATACTTTTAAACCAAATGGGTATTAAAATATAATATCGTATATTTTTTTACATAAAATTGCCATTTACTTAGCCTTATGTTTTTAAGTTTACTTACATATTATAAAAACATAAAATATGATGATTTTTTATGTTTTGTATTTTTAAAAATTTACTACAAATAAATAATCTTTAGTTATATTTTTAAGTTTTTGGCCAAAGAACATTGTACAGAAATATTTTTTTAATTCTAAAAAGTATGTTCTGTGTTAATTTATATAATATAAAGTATTATATATATAAATAAAATGTGAATAAACAATAATTATTTGCTAATGTAAAAATTCAAGTTTCTATACTCTATAATTTATAAGCCACGATAAGAATATCATTATTAATTAAGCCGAAAAATGTTTTTGTATATATTCACACTTATCCTTATCGGGTTGTTTATTATATCCAAAATATTCGGAATTTAAATGGAATTGAAATTTTCTAAAAATAATAGATTCGATCTTGATTACTGATTAGTGATTACATTTATTTCATTAAAAATGTTTATACAATTCATAATAAATGTTATTACCGACTAGCTGTATGACCTTAGTTCGTCTAATGAACAAATATAAAATATAATGATGATTTAAATAATTAAAATATTTTGCAATATTAATGTATCCAATCGTAAATCATGATAGTATAACATTAGCAGGATTTAAAAAAAAATATTAATCATGATTAGGACAGTTTTTGCTGTTTTAAGTCACAAATACTCTATTACTTGATATTAATTACTAGTTATACAGTTTTAAAATTATCTATTTTAAATTTAAACACAATTGATATTTGTTGAATAAATAATTTTAATTAAACAAATATTATAATATGAATACTATTTAGAAATAATTAATTAAAAACACATTATAAATAGTTTATCATAAAAATGTGTTATATGGTCTAGTTTTATAAAAAATAATACTTCCTTCACACTTCATGTGCGAATAATGCTTTAAAATCTACATAATAAATATTATTAATAATAATGTACTCTTACCATTCAATACTTTTAATGAGTAGTATTTATATTTTAGCAGTACATACAAAATCTCAAGATATGAAAGGTGAGCTTTTTTTTTATATAAAAATAAATACAAGATGGGTACAGTCCTGTTGTACAGTAGATTTCGAGTGGTTCACTTTGTATAATGTGTGCAATTTGAATTTTATGAAATTTAAGAAAAGTGATGATGAGAGCAAATGAGAACAAATGATGATGTGTATATTCCATATTACATAACATTATTCATTAGGGATTTTAAATCACTGATGTCTATTACTATTACTATTATGGGAAGATCAATTTAATTTTGTCGGAAACGTTATTACAATTTGATGTTTAATTTAAAGAATAATTTTTACTGCTTCATCCTAGATCCTCTTCAGTATATTAGAAGTATAAATTAACAAAAGCTTACGGTCAATTTAGATGATTTGAAGATTTAACTATGGCGTTCATAAATGTTATATTAAATAAGTAATATTTTCAAATATTCAAGAAGAATATTATTGATAAATTATAAAAAAACTTAAATCGTAATTTTTTATTTAAATATGAACGTAAAATGTTGTACATCTATTTTTTGAATTTTTTTTTCTAGTGTGTAAAACATTTTGAGGAACTGTGTGTTAAATTTTTAAAATTAATTTATTTAAATTGAATATTTATAAAATAAATATTATAAAGTTGTTTAAAATCCTTAGGTAGGTATGGGATAATCTAAGACCATCTTTTTAAATATTTTAAAATAGCTATTTTAACATTTTACGAGGAACTAGGTTTTAAATTATCAAACTGTATATACTTGTTATAACTGTTCCCGGTATTTGTTTTTCAATATTATTAATAAGGTACTCTAAATTTTTCTTTTCAACCTACACTTTGTAGATACCTACTAGATTCAGTCTCTTACCAGAAAATATATTCAAATTATAATTCTGAAATCAACACCCTGAAATGGTGCTCGAACTAGATAATTATGACGGTTGCAGATCAAAGTGTCTTCAATTAGAATTATATTGGATAAAAAATATTTCAAATATTGTAAACTGTAAATTGATTATACGTTTCAAAAGATAAGTAAAATTTTCAGTTTGGCACCTTAGGCAGTCACTTAAATCGGACACAGCTTTCACCAACCCTATCAATATCACAATGCTTAAAATCTTTAATAATGATTTAGATTTAGAACTAAATAACGAAATAATATTTATATTTATTTTTAGGCCCTGGAATATCGTCGTGTTGTTTTTATGGTGAACTCAGTAATGCTGATTGTGGTCTCTCGGAAGTCCTAATTACAAAAATACCAAAAGACTGCACGTCTGTAATTTACACTGCGCTTTTTGTGGATTTAAATTACTATATTACTGACCCCTTGGTGATCAACAATGATTTTAGTAATATTATTTTATTATTAAAATGAATATAAACAATAAACATAATATATTTTACGAAAATATAAATATTTATTGTATATAAATATAAAGGAATTATTTAACATTACCTTTGAAATTGATTATCAGAAAATTGAATAATGTGTGATGAGCGTAGTACGCAAGGATTAGAAATAATATTTTATTTTATGAAGCCTAGAATGGAACTCGATAATGTAGCGATTCAATAAACCATAGCACTATAGCAGAAGTAATAATACACTTTCAGCAGCACTGAAATACTCGTATATTGGAAATCTTTTAAATACCATGAAATAAAATAATATATAGTAAATTGTAATCTTATAGCTAATAATGATTCATAAATAATTTTTTTCCGAAAATTTAACAGATTAAAATAAAAATAAACTGTTACAATCAGATATAGAATGTCGTTCTTCTTTTATTAGATAACGATTAAGCTCTCTCCCAAAAAGATAACTATTAGCAAACATTTTTCGGATTATCTAAAATGGAAATTTACCTTAACTACGTTTAAACTTAAGTCGTTTGACTGCGAATTTAGTAATATTCGTATTATGATAAAATACCATAGTATAATGATATTATTTATGGAATCACGCCGTTTCTGATTGTTCAGTCAGTATAATGTAGGTTGTATAGTTATGATATTCCACAGAATTATACAATACCTACGTCATGGTTGAGTAAACATAAATATTATCATAATACTTGTTTATTTTATCATGAATCACAGAACAATTACACTAGTATTAATTAAAAGATTTAGATATATTATTTATGTATGTATTTTAATGTTTTTATAATTTATATAGAAGTTTTAGACAGCATGTTGGAAAGTGGTAAACGTGTATTTACCTACTATGGTCACGATAATCAAGCCCAATGGTCTGAAGTGCTTGCTTGTGAATCATCTAATGGAGGAGCAAACTCGTTAGATGAAATGAAAAGCTTAAAGGCTTTTTTTGATAAACATCCAAAGATCGAAGGTGTTATACTTACTAATTTACTGTATGATGTAAGAATCTATTTATTTTTAACTGTTAAATTATTAAAAGCTAAATATATGTGTGTATATTAAAATTAAAAATACCAATTGTTTTTCTTAATTTTGATAAAATAACTAAAAACTGCCATAAATAATTTGCAAAAACCAGGCTCTTGTACATATTTTATATTATTTTATTTTATAATTTTACCGTTATTTAGAGTGCCCGCTATATAAATTTATTAATGTATTTTTTCCATAACACTTGACGAAGCCAAAAAAAAATTACCTTTACTTAGAGGACCGTCTTAAGAGGTTATGGTTAAGAGGACACTATACCCGCATGTGTTGTCTCTGTCTTATACAGGCGTAACATAGTTAAAAACTGTTTTAAACGGGATATTTTTACTCCCTCCATATTTATATCAAAATTATCAACATTTTAAATCGCATTGAGAAGAACTTTACCTGTATCGTAGCGTTTCAATTTTTTTGATAACATGAATGCAATTAAAGTTATCGGTTTGAAAACTTTAGGTTTTTTTTCATTTTATTATTCAAAATTATTGGTTACCACTATCAAAAAAATTAAAACGCTACAACACAGGTAAAGTTCTTCTCAATGAGATTTAAAATTTTGTTAATTTTGATATAAATATCGAGGGATTAAAATTATCTAGGGCAAAACAGTTTTCAACTATGTTACGCGTGTATAAGACAGAAACAACACATGCGGGTATAATAGCGTCCTCTTAACGGAAGTTTTATTACATATACTACACATATTAATACGTTATTAAAAGAGTATTTTCAAATTAGTTCATTTCAGATTTATGAAATAATTTTATTTATTCTAACGTATTTATTGGTTTATTATGTCATTAACTAATGTTTTGAACGTTTTTTATAAATGTCATATTGATTATGAATTAATATTATTTATAAATCTTTTATAACTTATCGTAATGCCGAAACGCTTAAATTGAACATCTAATTTAATGATAGTCAATATACCTCAGTTTTTCCTATTTAATCACTTCCAAATAAAAAAACGAACTGATAAAAACCAATAACAATTAAGACTTGGCGAAGATTTTGAATAGGTTTTGTGGTTGTAACACAGTAATAATATTTTATCATAAAGTCTAATTTGAAAAATTATTTTATTTGTTACCTACCCATTTTTTAAAATTAAATTTTATAATTTATGTTAATTTTACCCATATCACCAATTTTATTAGTTTTCATTAAAAATTAAAATCTGAACACCTTGGGGTTCATCTTAGGGTGGGGGAGACTAGTATCATCCAAAATTTCGTCTAAGTGGTTACTCATTATATATATATATATATATAATTATAGTCAAACACTAAAGGTAATACAATAAAATATTTTTGGAATTACAATATATACAATATAATTACAATATATAAATATATATTTATAATTATTCATCTACTTAGTTAATTAACTTTTCCTAAATGTTTAACATTATTCTTAATATGTTTTATTTTTTTTCATAGTATATATATGCTGTAGTTTTATGATAAAGTATAAACCACTTTTCAAATATATCATAATTTACAACATGATATATAAAATACAAATATATATTAAATGTTTATGATAAGCTATTTCTTTTTCACAGCTTACTTCTTCAGAATTTCCGGGATATACTGAAAATCTTAAAACATACCTTGAAGTGATGAGAAAAAAGTTTCCAAAACTTGTAATTGGTTTCAATTTAATCGGAGTTCTTTTAATAGATCAGTTTATCAATCCAAAGTTTAAATGTGAGTATTTTAATATTTAATAGTGATAATCTGATAAGTAATGCATAAAACGATTATAATATACTACACAAGTGGTATACTTTGTCATTATTTGTTTAGATTTTTTTAATCGTACTAGAACAAAATGGAATAATTTTTTATCGTACTTATATAATTATTATTTAACTGAATAATTTTTATATAATTAACTCAATGAAGTATTTAAAATGTTTAGTTTACTTCCAAGCTATTCGTTATAACTTTATAAGCATTTAAAATTGATCAAATTTTAGGTTAGGTTAAGTTAGATTTTGAGCGTTGTAATTGTATATAATTAGTTTTACAATGATGTATGTGTGTTTTAAGGCCCTGGTACAGAACTAAATTCGGCCCACTGATAAATTACATTTAAATTTTTGACATGAGTATAGAAACCTTAAATATTAGTTGTATGTATAAAATGTAAGTAAAGGTATAATCGGAAGGCAGCTTTGTAATACACATAGTTTATTTTGGCTTATTTTAAATCGATTATTTTAATATTAATTTACCTAATGGTTCATAATTCACACAGAATAGTACTATATGTTAAAATATATAATAATATAATATATATATTATTTTGATTATGTTTCGCATAGAAATTATTACAATAATTTTTCTATCCATATTTTAAAAGGGTTAGATATTACTGTAATAGACTCAGTTGTTGATTTTTATGATGTTTCTCTGGAGTTCTTTAATCCATGTACTGCTGATTTAAGAAATACCGGAATAACTCCAATGAATGGATCTAATACAAAATATACATTGGTACTAATATATTTTTAACGATTAATACCAAATTCAAATCTTAATTTTTAAAATTAATCTAATTTTTCAAGGAAAAAGTAAGAGATGCCTTACAGCAGTTATCTTTTCCAAAAGAAAAAACATATTTTAAGTTTAGAACAAGCCCAGTATCACCTGATGATTCAAAAACTATTTGTGATGTGAATATTGCAAAGGTATTAAAATTATACATAAATTAATAAATGATTTATTATTTATCAATTAAACTTAAGTTATTAATATACTTATACTCTAACCCGTAAAAAAAATAATAACATTTTTTACGAATATAATCAAAATAAAAATTTAGAAGTAACAAATTGTTGAACAATTATCTTGTCATTGACATTATCATCATGAAAATATAAATATAGTAAATAACTAACTAAGTTAACTGTCAATTTAAGTTTAAAAATCACGTTTTTCTTATTATTTTGATTAACCATACTCAACTATATATATTTTTAAATATACTCATATAGATACATTAATTTAATTAATATATTCAAACAAATTTTCAAGTAAAATTCAAATCAATTTTTCCGATTGCAACAAAGTACTCGTACATGAAAAGTAATTTTATGTAATTTTATAAATCTATTGCCAACATATACATGGATGAAATTATTTTTATGATAAAGGTTTTATATATAGAGCCATCGAGTTCATGACTTTTAAGAACACAAAGTATTTATACATGTACACAAGTCTTGAGGGGGGGGATAACCTACGTGTTCTCTTTAAAATTACTGATGTGAGCCATTCATTCAAAGAGATTGAATTCCAGAATAAAAATTAGACCATATGATATTCCATGATTAACCAACAAATTTATTGAAATCATTATTACAGTCCCTTATAATATTATATATATAGTTGGTTTAAAATCTAAATATTTTTAATCATTTATATTAATAAAAAAATATTTGTAGATGTGTGTAGATCCATCTATAGCATGTGATTGGTGTGCAGATACTCTATTGTCATATAATGAAAAAGTAATGTTTTTTAATATTTAAAAATGTATGAATTATTTACAATTGGATTATTTTTAGGGTCAATATTCGAAAGAAAACGGAGAAGGATTTATGGTACGTTATATTGATATTGATGATCCTGAGAATTGTTGTAACTGTGAAAAGCCATACCCTGCGTTTCATGCTATTCTAGATGGTTTTAAGGGCGTTTCAACAAAACCATGTGATTTATTAAATAGAAGTTAAAAAGCAACATCACTAATCTTTTTACAATATCCACAAGTTCTATAATTTTTAAAGTTAAATAATCATAATTATGAATATACTTTATTTATTTATATAATATCACAGATACGTTTTTGTACCTTTAATTAATTAATTAATTATACATTAAAGTTTAGAAACTATCAATAATATAATAACATTCATAACAGTAAATATTGACTTCTTCATTTATCAAGAATAATTTAATATTTTCATTAAAATATTTAAAAACATTCGTTTTAATGTTAACCAAAATAATGATAAATCTGTTTATAAACATTCATTTCGTTTCTATATTTAATTATTGTTAATTAAACGATATATTTGTAAATGATATTTTATTTTCACAAATAATTCAATAATATTCATTAACCAATATAAAGGGGGTGGGGTATGACGTATGAATTTTTACAACTTCGACAAAGACGTGTAAAAATTTAATCAGCTTATGGTTTTGATAAATAAAACATGATTAATATTTAAACTATTTTTATACTTCCATAATATTTTGTATTTATTAGAAACATAGAAATCCAACGATTTCGGACACATTATATATGGGTATAAAGTGAATAGCCACTGCAAACGTCAATGATGACATTGTTACGTTTTATTAAATAATAAGACTAGATATGTTAAAAATAGTAAAGTTTTATAATTTTAAATTATACACACAGTTAGTCGAGTTGTGTACAGGCTTATCCTGTCACTTTTGTATTTTATATTGCTGCTCTTGAGCCGTTCGCCAAATTTATAGAATTGTCCCAAATTGAAGCCGCCGGGTTATAACATAATTGCAGTAACAAGTGCTGTAGAACGGAGCATTCATTCGGTACCGATTATAATGTTTTATAGTTCCCCGTCAGAAAGGTAAGGCAGGAATTCTGCCCGGCGATTTTATGTCCGTAAACTTATTACTGTATTGTTTGGAGATTCTGGTAATTACTACAGCCACTGCAGCTACCGTTCTACGCCTTATCAACCGCCACCGCGGGGAACGACGACACGAAACCGTCGACTCACACCTACGCCACAGTAGTGAAATTCTTATTGTTCTTTTATCTTGACCGGCTCACCGCGGACTTACCGAGCACCTACAGCCGTATCAGACTTATCTAGAATTGGCGATTGGCCTTGATTTACGCGGAAGAGTTTTAATTGATCAATATACTACAACTAAGTTTGATTATGACTGTATTTATATTATTTATAATGATAATGAGCATATAGTGTAATGTGATATTTTTAAATTTAATTCATTCATTGATAATTTTCTATTTAATAATTGAAACATACAATTTAATAGAATTAAGGTTAACTTAGCAAACTGAATTCAAAAACCAATGTTCAACATAACAAAAAAGATTAAACCATTTTAAAATTGATCCTAATTCTTATTCAAATGGATTTTACTTTTTTTATTCAAATATAATTTTACTTAAAGCTATTAAGAAATACACTTAATTTCAGAATGACATAGTTGGTAAAAAAATGAATCAAAATTGTATAATAATATTAAATGCAAAGCAATACGAAAATCAATAAAAAATAGCCTAGATTAATTTTAAAAGAATAATGGCAAAAACTTGCGTAAATTCTACAAATATTTATTTGCCTGAAGTAACATTTTACGAAATTGAATATCATAAGTTAATTAAAAAATTTTTGATAGAACATTCTTAGTCTAACTGCTTTCATTCTACAAAATATATTAACTATAGCTAGAAACCATTGTTATTTAAATGGCCACTCTTTATACTTATTTTTAACACAATATCTTGAAAAAATTATAAAAGTGATATACTGCTAGCTTGTGAATCTATATTGGTTTGTTCAGCGCCAACAATAAACAGAATTCAGATATATTTAATATTTATAATAAATATTGTTTTTAATATTTTTAAAGAACTGAATATCAAGGATATATACTCCATTTTGGATTTTTACGTTGTTTCTCTAGGATTTTTTAACACATGCTATGACGAACTAAAAAATTCCGAAACAGTTCCAACGAATGCCGAATGGAAATACATTGGTATAATTATCAACCAAGAGCAAATGTTGATCTTGTAATTCATTTTATTTTTCTATGATAAATTAAAAGCTGTTTTACAGGAAGAATGTTTTTTAAATGAAAAAATATATTTTAAATTTAAAACGAACCCAATATTAACTAATGAAACACTTTTTGTTTGTGAAGTAAATAATGTAAATTTGTAACAATGTATAAAATGGTATACGCAATACGCTTATTGAGTTGATAAAATTATCATCAATATCCCACAATAGAATGATAACAAAAAATTATAAACTTTAAAAATGCTTTGAGATTTACAGAAATGAGATAAGTACATCTTACAAGTATAACAGTTTTACGTATAATGTTAATCAATTAAAATATTTTACATATACATACATGTTTAACATTTTTTGGTTTATAACTGGGCGATAAGTAAAATTATGTGCAATACACTTAATAGTTTATACATATTACGTGTGCAATATTTGAGTATTTTTATAATAAATGTTATATGGTTTGATGTCCAAGATGACTTTTAAGTATAGGTAGCCAAGAGAGTGAGTAGTGATGAATCATTCTCTTTTAAATCTCTACTGATGTGATCAATCCATAAAATGAGATATAATTCTCGTATAGAAATTAGTCTATATTATGACACTCCATGAATATCCCAACAAATCTAAAGTGATATAACTTTAATTACAATTATTACAGTACGCAAAAATACTTGTCGATAATTATATGATGTTTATCTCTTATATATAAATTGATTTAAAGATACAAAACATTCAACGTTCTTTTAGATCGTTTTAAAAACGTTGGAACACAAAATTGTGATTTATTAAATAGAAGTTAAAAAGTTATAAGTAAAAAAATTACAATATATTTACGTTATTATATCACAGTTACGCATTTTAACGATTAATTAGTAATTAATTTAAGTTTAGAAAATAGCATCAACGATACAATTTACAGCAGAAAACAATGACTTATCATCAAGAATAATTTAATATTTTCGTTAAGATATTGAAAACATTGAAAGAACCTATCTAAATTGTCCTGAGCATAGGCAATATTTTAATACAATATATCATTGATCACTTTTTGTTTTATATACATTTAATTGATTGTACTCAGAAACTTACTTAATACAAAAATGAATATATATGCATTTCATGAAATGAAAAAATATTTTTTCTATCTCCTGAAACATTTTAAAATAAATGAAATGGATCCCTTTTTACAAAATTGATATTAAAATATGATAGAATATAATTTTTTACATATAATTGCAAATTATTTAGCCTAAAAAATATTATGTCTTTACATTAACTCACATATTATTATAAAAATATAAATATGATTTTTTTATATTTTGTATTTTTAAATAAATAATCTTTATTTATATTTTTAAGTTTTTGGGCAAAAATTATTGTTCAAGAATATTTTTTTTAATTCTTAAAATTATGTACTACATAAAGTATTATATATATCAATTTATAAATTAAATGTAAATATAAAATTATTTGCTAATGTATAAATTCAAGTTTCTATATTCTATAATTTATAAGCCACGATAAGAACATCATTATTAATTAAGCCGAAAAATGTTTTTGTATATATTCACACTTATCCTTATCGGGTTGTTTATTATATCCAAAATATTAGGAATTTAAATAAAATTGAAATTTTCTAAAAATAATAGATTCGATCTTGATTACTGATTAGTGATTACATTTATTTCATTAAAAATGTTTATACAATTCATAATAAATGTTATTACCGACTAGCTGTATGACCTTAGTTCGTCTAATGAACAAATATAAAATATAATGATGATTTAAATAATTGAAATATTTTGCAATATTAATGTATCCAATCGTAAATCATGATAGTATAACATTAGCAGGATTTAAAAAAAAATATTAATCATGATTAGGACAGTTTTTGCTGTTTTAAGTCACAAATACTCTATTACTTGATATTAATTACTAGTTATACAGTTTTAAAATTATCTATTTTAAATTTAAACACAATTGATATTTGTTGAATAAATAATTTTAATTAAACAAATATTATAATATGAATACTATTTAGAAATAATTAATTAAAAACACATTATAAATACACAGTATAAATAGTTTATCATAAAAATGTGTTATATGGTCTAGTTTTATAAAAAATAATACTTCCTTCACACTTCATGTGCGAATAATGCTTTAAAATCTACATAATAAATATTATTAATAATAATGTACTCTTACCATTCAATACTTTTAATGAGTAGTATGCTTATCTTAGCAGTACATACGAAATCTCAAGATATAAAAGGTGAGCTTTTTTTTAAAATAAAAATAAATAAGAGTTGAGTTCAGTCCTGTTGTACAGTAGATTTAGAGTGGCTCACTTTGTACAATGTGTACAATTTGAATTTAATGAAATTTAAGAAAAGCGAAAATGAGATCTAATGATGATGTGCATATTCTATATTACATAAAAATTATCATTAGTGATTTTAAATTACTGATTTCTATTAGTATTACTATAATATAAGGGTGTGTCAATTAATTTTTTGTCGGAAACATTATTAAAATTTGATGTTTAATTTAAATAATAATATTTACTGCTTTATCCTAGATCTTCTTCAGTATATTAGAGGAATAAATTAACAAAAGCTTACCATTAATTTAGATGATTTGAAGATTTAACTATGGTGTTCATAATTCATATATTGTATAAGTAACATTTTCAAATATTCAAGAAGAATATTATTGATAAATTATGAAATAACTTAAATCGTCATTTTTTGTTTAAATTTGAACGTAAAATGTTATTCATGTAGTTTTTGAATTTTTTTTTCTAGTGTGTAAAGCATTTTATGAGGATCTTTGTGTTCAGTATAAATAGTTAGATCAAGCTATTTAAATAGAATATTTATAAAATGAATATTATAAAATTGTTTGAAATCTTTAGGTAAGAGATAATCCAGGAAAATCTTTTTAAGTATTTTAAAATAGCTATTTTAATATCTTACGAGGATCCAGGTTTTTAATTATCAAACTGTACATACCTGTTATAACTGTTCCTGATTTTTGTTTTTCAAAATTATTAATAAAAGTATTCTAAACAATTTTCAGTTTGGCACCCTAAGAAAATCACCTAAATCACACATAGCTTTCACCAGCCCTATCAATATCACTATGCTTAAAATCTTCAAAAATGAATTAAAATTAGAACTAAGAAACGAAATAATATTTATATATATTTTTAGGCCCTGGAATATCGTCGTGTTTTTTTTTTGGTGACCGCACTGAAGATGATTGTGGTCTCTCGGAAGTCCTAATTACAAAAGTACCACAAGACTGCACGTCTGTAATTTACACTGCGCTTTATGTGGCTTTAAATTACACTATTACTGACCCCATGGGGATCAGCAATGAATTTAGTAATATTATTTTATTATTAAAATTAATATAAACATTAAACATCATATATATTAACGAAAATATAAATATTTATGGTATATAAATATAAAGGAATTATTTAACATTACCTTTGAAATTGATTATCAGAAAATTGAATAATGTATGATGAGCGTAGTACGCAAGCTTTAGAAATAGTATTTTATTTTATGAAGCCTACAATGGAACTCGATAATGTAGCAATTCAATAAATCATAGCACTATAGCAGAAGTAATAATACACTTTCAGCAGCACTGAAATATTTTGAGAATCTTTTAAATATCATGTAATAAATAAAATAATATTTAGTAAAGTGTAATCTTATAGCTAATAATGATTCATAAATAATTTATTCCGAAAATTGAACAGAATAAAATAAAAATAAACTGTTAGAATCAGATACAGGATGTTATTCTTCCTTTTTTAGATAAAGATTAAGCTCTCTCCTATTAAGAGAACTCTTAACAAACATTTTTCGGATTATCTAAAATGGAAATTTACCTTAACTACGTTTAAACTTAAGTCGTTTGACTGCGAATTTAGTAATTTTTGTATTATGATAAAATACCGCAGTATGATGATATTATTTATGGAACTTTGTAAATGAATCACGCCGTTTCTGATTGTTCTGTCAATATAATGTAGGTATAGTTATAATATTACACAGAATTATACAATACCTACGTCATGGTTGAGTAAACATAAATATCATCATAATACTTGTTTAGTTTATCATAAATCGTAGAACAATTACACTAGTATTAATTAAAATATTTTGATATATTATTTATGTATGTATTTAAATGTTTTTATAATTTATATAGAAGTTTTAGACAGCATGTTGGAAAGTGGTAAGCCTGTATTTACACTCTACGGTCACGATAATCAATCACAATGGTCTGAAGTGCTTGCTTGTGAATCATCTAATGGAGGAGTAAACTCGTTAGATGAAATGAAAAGCTTAAAGGATTTTTTTGATAAACATCCAAAGATCGAAGGTGTTATACTTACTAATTTACAGTATGATGTAAGAATCTTTTTATTTTTAACTGTTAAATTATTAAAAGCTAAAATTTCCATGTAGACTATAAATAAGCCGAAAAATGTAAAATTATAAATGTTGTATAATATTGAAATTTGGTTAAATATTAGTTACAAAATAATGGTTAATTATAAAACTTTTGCATAACCTAATATAATAATCCTATAACCTATTGTGCATATGTATTATATTTTAAGAGATTTACAATTTCTAAATCAAACTATGTTTCTAACCAAATACTTATAGATTAATATGCACATATTAATAACAATTAAGTCTTGGTGATGATTTTGAATCGATTTTGTTGTTGTAACACACTAATAATATTTTATCATAAAGTCTAATTTAGAAAATTATTTTATTTGTTACCTACCCATTTTTTTAAATTAAATTTTATAATTTATGTTAATATTACCCACATCACCAATTTTATTAGATTTCATTAAAAATTAAAATCTGAACACCATGGGGTTCATCATAGGGGGAGTACTACTACTTTTTTTGGGGGGGGGGGGTACTAGTATCCTCCCAAATTGCGTCTATGTGCTTACTTGTTCTATATATATATATATATATATATATATAATTATAGTCAAAAACTAAAGGGTAATACAATAAAATATTTTTGGAATTATAAAATTAAAATCATTTATTCTTAGTTAATTAACTTTTCCCGAATGTTTAACATTATTCTTAATATGTTTTATTTTTTTTCATAGTCTATATAATATGCTGTAGTTTAATGATAAAGTATAAACTATTTTTCAAATACATCATAATTTACAACATGATATACAAATATATATCAAATGTTTATTATAAGCTATTTCTTTTTCATAGACTTCTACTTCTTCAGAATTTCCGGGATATACTGAAAATCTTAAAACATACATTGAAGTGATGAAAAAAAAGTTTCCAAAACTTGTAGTTGGCTTCCATCTAATTGGAGCTTTTTTAATAGATGAGTTTATCAACCCTTCAGGATTAAAATGTGAGTATTTTAATTTTTAGAATAGTGATAAGTAATATGTGTGAAATGATTATAATATTCTACACAAGTGATATACTCTGTCGTTATTTGTTTAGATTTTTTAATGGTTCCAGAACCAAATGGAATTATTTTTTTACTATAGATATATTATTTGTTTTTTAATTGAATAATTTTTATGAAGTAAACTCAACGAAGTTTACTTTCAAGCTATGAGTTATAAATATTTAAATTTGATCAAATTTTGGGTTAAGTTAAATTAGATTTCGAACGTTGTAATTATATATAATTAGTTTTACAATGATGCATGTGTGTTTTATTTTTCTGTCATTTATGACCTTTTGCGCAATAGAAATTCTTCGATTTTTAATTTTGAGGTTTTTGTGGTACCCAATAGAGGATCTAGTTGGTATTACTATTTTGTAAAATTCAAAATAATCGATATAACAAAACAAAAAAATAGAATTTTTACCCAATACCAATAATTGACAATATCAATTTTCTAACCTAACAATATAATAGACAGCGTAGATATGCCCCTCTCCACATCATATTTTTGGCTGTGGTACAAAACTAAATCCGAGCCCTGCTTAAATAGCATTAAGTTTTTGATATGAATACAGGAATCTTAAATATCAGTTTTATGTATAGAGTATAAGTGAAGGTATAATTAAAAATAAAATATCAACAAAATTTATAGTTATCCTTTGAAAATCGAATACATTTGTAATATTATATACATAGTACCATTGATTATAAATATTATATAGTATGCTTAGTATAGTCTTTATAATTAATGCTAGTATACACTTAAAATTTAGGTTAAAAGTTAAAATCTCGAAAAAAAAAGTTATAAAACATTTGTTAAAACAGTGTGATTGTTATAATTTATACTGTTTAATATTTAAATGTATGTATGTATAGTTCTGGTAAACTTATAAATTATAATACATAATAGGTACACATTATGACTTAAATTAAAATTTCTATATTAACTAATTTTTTTTTATCAACTATTGTATAAGTATAAATATTATTTATATTTCAGATAATACATTTTTTTTGCACCAAAGTTATTAATAGGCTAATTATTATGAGATCCATAGATAATACCACTATTTTTAGTGTGACAGATTACTAACAGTGTAGAACTATAGACAAAATATTAATAAATAAATAAAGCATTTATTAATTTATTAATATGTGTATGTGCATCATGTTTATATAAAATAAATATATGATAATAACATCATGATATAATATATAAATGAAAACTAACTTATGACTAGAAAAATATTTTTTTATTAATATTACACAATTAAATTAATACGAAAAAATATCACGTGTACCTATACATTTTATAAATAATCCAACTTTGGTTATTAGTTTTGGAAAAAGAGGGAAAAATTTCGTAGGTAATCGATTGTAATCAAGTTATTAATATTGGTGTGATATTATAATATTTAGTATGTAATCATAATCCATAGATTAGGCATATAATTTTCGAGTTGATTAAAAAATCTTAAAATAATATTTGAATGTTAAAAGAAAATTAAGTATTTAAAACATTTTCTAATATATTTTGAAGTAATTATTTGTCGAGAACCAAAAACCATGGGTCTTTCTGTCCCCTCCTTGTGAGGGCCCTGAGCGTAGGCATAGGGGAGTATATTTTTTGGTTGGGGTGCATCAACGTCGATTTTTGAGTTGTATAATGGAGTTAACTTGATTATACCTGAATTACTAATACCCGATTCTAGGTCGATAAAAAATAAAGAACATATTATATATATTATATATATTATTTTTATTATATTTCGTTTAGAAATTATTACAATAATTTTTTTTATCGATATTTTAAAAGGGTTGGATATTACCGTAATAGACGCAGCTGTAGATTTTTACGCTGTATCTCTGGAGTTCTTTAATCCATGTACTGCTGACTTTAGAAATACCGGAATAACTCCAATGAATGGATCAAATACAATATATACATTGGTACTAATACATTTTTAACGATCAATAGCAAATTTATATCTTGTAATTTAATCTATTTTTCAAGGAAAATTTAAGAGATGCCTTACAGAATTTATCTTTTCCAAAAGAAAAAACATATTTTAAGTTTAGAACAGGCCCAGTATCACCTGATGATTCAAAAACTGTTTGTGATGTGACTACTGCAATGGTATTAAAATCATACATAAATTAATCAATGATTTATTATTTATCAATTAAACTTAAGTTATTAATATACTTATACTCTAATCCGTAAAAAAATAATAACATTTTTCACGAATATAATCAAAATAAAAATTTAGAAGTAACAAATTGATGAATAATTATCTTGGTCAATCAACTAGATACATTTTTAAACATACTCATATAGATACATTAATTTAATTAATATATTTAATCAAATATTTAAGTAAAATTCATAAAATACATGAAATGTAATTCTATGTGCTATAAAATCTATTGCCAACCCATACATGGATGACATTCTTTTTATATTTTGAGCACAAAGTCTAGGAAGTCTCATAAAGTACATGTACACAAGTCAAGAGGGGAGAATAATCTACCAGTTCCCCTTAAAATCACTACTGATGTGAGCTATTCATTCAAAGTGATTGAATTCCAGGATAAAAATTAGACCTTATGATATTTCATGATTAACCAACGAATTTATTGAAATCATTATTACAGTCCCTTATAATATTATATATATAGTTGGTTTAAAATCTAAATATTTTTAATCATTTATATTAATAAAAATATATTTGTAGATGTGTGTAGATCCAAATGTAGCATGTGATTGGTGTGCAGATACTCTATTGTCATATAATGAAAAAGTAATGTTTTTTAATATTTAAAAATGTATGAATTATTTACAATTGGATTATTTTTAGGGTCAATATTCGAAAGATAACGGAGAAGGATTTATGGTACGTTATATTGATATGGATGATCCTGATAATTGTTGTAACTGTGAAAAGCCATACCCTGCGTTTCATGCTATGCTAGATGGTTTTAAGGGCGTTTCAACAAAACCATGTGAATTATTAAATAGACATTAAAAAACAACATCATTCAACTTTTTACAATATCCACTAGCTCTATAATTTTTAAAGTTAAATAATCATAATTATGAATATACTTTATATACCTTTATAATGTATTATATCACATTTATGTTTTTTACCTTTTATTCATTATACATTAAAGTTTAGAAACTATCATTAATATAATAACATTCATAACAGTAAATATTGACTTCTTCATTTATCGATAATAATTTAATATTTTCATTAAGATATTTAAAAACATTGGAAGAATCTACCCAAAACGGTCTGAGCATTGGAAATAATAATACTATTAACATTGATCACATTTTGTTTTATATAGGTACATTTAATTAATTATATTCATTAATAATTTATTATTTGTAAAATTTGAAAAATAAATATTTTATGATTAATTAAATGTCTGTTTTTATTAATGGCCTTTATGGTACAAAATATATAATATTATGTGTGATTATTTCGAAAATAAATCAAAAAATACACTCATTCATTTAGAAATTATATTTTTATTAAATAATAATTGATCTTGTTATTTTAACATTTTAGGGTTTTTTTTTATCCAAACAATTTAGTATACGTTTCGCAAATAACAGTAGTAGTGAACATTGACTAATTCATCAATAATAATTTAATATTTGAAAAAAGTGGTGGACCGCTTATAAAAAATTGTTCTTGAATAATGTCCTGAGCATAAGCAATAATAATACAATATAGCTTTGATCACTTTTGATACATATTATACATATAATATATTATTATATAAACTATAATATAATATAATACCTATAATATAAAATACACTTTATGTCTGTATATACATTTAATTAATTTAATTCAATTTCTTTGTTGATTTTATTATATGCTGAACATTTATGAAACATTTATTTTTATAAATAATCGTGTATTTAAATATAAATATAATATTATGTGTAACTATTCTATATAATATGATTCTTAGGGCAGAGGACTTGTAGTTCTAATACAGCACTAAATATTCAAGTAATTAAGCACTTAAAAAATATATAATATTAAATAAAATTTTTTTTGCTATTTTATTTAAAAAAAGTCAAAACAATTACGTAATTTAAATAAATTTTAGATTGACAACCTAACCACTTTATGGCTCACTATGATGGTGATGTTGTATGGTGTACGATGTTTAATCGCAAATGATTATAATATATCTATAGTACTTTTTGTTTCTGAAGACCCGTAGTCATGCGATTAATAGATAATAAATGGTACATATTTTCATATGTAATAAACTCGTTATCGACTATCGACAGAATGGGCATCGTTCATAACCGCACACTTTCAAAATAGGTCGTCGTTCAAAACAGCATTATTGATATTGATATTGATATATATTAATAACGTATGAAATAACATTAAATCGTTTAGTATCGTACACCAGTTAGTCATATTTAATCAAGATCACAAAATCATAAAAATAACACTTTCGAGATTATACAGCAAAATCAGTTTTATTCTAATATCAGAAAAAATTACAATAATAAAAATTCACAATCTGGATTATGGTTAAAACTTTTTTTAAGTTTGCCACATTTGATTCCTAAAACATTTGTTAAGATTAAGGCTACTTTTCCAGATGAAATACAATTTTATGATTTTGCTGTTTAATTTTTAATTGTGAATCGAATGTGTGCGGTTTTGAACTATCGACATTTCAAATTTTCCTTTTTAACAATAGAATAAACGTGTGCAGTATTGAATGGTGTAAAATGTGCGGTTATGACGACCGCCGGACCCAGTGATGAACTTTGTACTAGTAGTTATACCAACGTCTCTCCCAACCGTAATGACCTGTATGTGTAGGATATGACACCTTAAAACCTCAATTCATCCAACTTTGAGTGGCCCGCGAAGGTATTCTGTGCCGCCCATCACAAATTTAAAAATTAGTTTTTTTTCATATATTGATATACTGATCATTGTTCTTTTATATTTGGTGGCCCGTTCAGAGATGATTGTTTACCAAAGTGGCACGCTGAACAAAAAAGGTTGGGCATCACTGAGCTATAGCCTATAACTCACTAACAGTTAAATAAAAAATAATGATTTTAACGTTAAAATTCATAAAAAAAATAGTCCTACTATTTTATTACATTTTAAATATGTTACAATTTCAAAATCAAAAGTCGATAGTGGTTTTACTATTAAATAAAAGGATGAAAAAAATGAAAATTTCATACAATTTGAGAAAAGCATAACACAAAATATTTTGAAAAAAAGTCAATACTTAACGAAATAATGACTGTATAATGATAAAAGAATCACCCTGTATATGTTATATTATATTTACGTGCAAAATTATAATACACACATTTGATATTCTTTGAATAAATAGTTTTAATTAAACAAATATTATAATATGATAAGGTACTATTTAGAAATAATTCATTAAAAACACATTATTGTCAAAATACACGATATAAATAGCTTATAATAAAAATGTGTTTTATGATCTATATTAACAAAAAACGATATTTCCGTCACACTCCGTGTTTGAATAATACTTTAAATCAACAATCCACATATCACACATTGTTAATAAGAATGTACTATAATTATTCATTACTTTTAATAAGAAGTATTTTTATCTTAGCAATACGTACGCAATCTCAAGATTTAAAAGGTGACCTTATTTGTTTTAATAAATGTTTTTTTTTTTAAATAAAAATTGGGTTCAGATCTGTTTTATAATAGATTTTAAGTGTCTAACTATAATTAATGTGTACAACAGTGGCGTAGCGTGAGTCTCAAATTAATTTATGCGGTCAAAATTATAATGTAATGCATTTGTGGGGTTGGAGCTCGCCACGCCACCCGTTTTCAAAAATTAAATTTTAAACATACACAAGTTATTCATATTTAAAATTTTAATAATTATTAGTGTGTTTTCCTATCCCAATAATACTTTTTCATCAAAATTCAGTGAACCGAAAGGCTTTAAAAATAGTTTTGCAATTGAACACTCACAGATGACCGAATTCATTTTTGATTATTAACTAGTTTAAAAAAATACCAATTTAAATATTGTGAAATATCACAATAAACATATAATATTACCCATGTCTAAATGATAATAAATGTTATAAAATTTAAAATACGCAGTGGAATAACGGCATAACGTGCAAATTTATATAGGGTATGCAATACTGATCACGCATATACGTGAAGAGTGGAAACACGACAGCGACGGCTTAAGGGTGTTTTTTGTTTTGTTATCGATATCATCTATATCAAAAGATATAAATTATTGTCAGTGTATACGTATGCATTCGTTAATGCTCATACTGCACATGTAATAAACACGGTAGGTACAATAAAATATCGTTATATGATATAATTACTAATTAATATGGCGTGATGGAACCTACAAAAGTATAGTCATTTACCTACCCTTAATGTAATATTGTTATACGTTATCGCGTGGCTTGGCCATGGTGTTTCGGATTGATCAACTTCTGTGAACTATAAAGGTAATCTAAAGTAATACGTCATATACGATATCACAAAATAATATTTAATGTAATAATAAAAAAAAATAATAATATTTTTTAAATGTTTGAAGTGTATACTGCACAGCATATTTACGCATGTTACGCCACTGCATAATAAAATATATTAAAATAATTCGGGTTTGAGATGTTTCATTACACGGAGTTGCTGGCACCTCTTCCCTATCGGGCACTTTGGGCACGTGCCAAGGGCCCCACGATCGATAGGGCCCCTCTAGACTTTTTCTTTTTCCACCACCATATTTACCCGTTTTAATAAAATAGTTCTCTGTCCATGTCGTAGAGGTCCCATTATATCACTGGCCAGGGCCTCGAAAAGGTTAAAGATGGCCCTGCGGAGTTGTGGTCATGGCCTATTAGCGACAGTGCGTCGTCCGCATAATTTGTAGTTGTGTAAAGTGTATTCCGGTGTCGTCATGCGCGTTCGCTTTTTGTCCGTTTCGTCTTTATGGGTACGCCGGAAGTGGTCCACTGTTTGGGATCATCGGTCATAATATAATCATATTGTATTGCGCCATTTCCGGTCTTCGCCATGTGGGTCGACATATAGCCGACTGCATGTTTCACTGAATTCACGACTCATCTCAAGTTTGGTTAATAATTATCGACCGTTATTCGTCGCATAATACGCTACCTCAATAGTGTTATTGGTCATCTAAATAATGATCGAATAGGCGACGCGTCCGGTGTCCGTGCTGTGCCGCACGTTCGAGTTATGTTCTGCATTTCGCGCTGTCGTTCGGTCATTGAATTTTATATTGGCCATTTTGTGTTTGATATGTCATTGCGTTAATAACATTAAAAAATAGCCATTAAAACAAAACATGTTTGGAATACAAACCCTAATAAAATTTCCTATAAAAAAAAACCCATTACATTTAAAGTATTGTAAGTATGAATTTAAGTTAATTATCTAAACTTCTCTAGCAATACTATTTTGATATCTGAAATCGAATTATATTATTATTATAGATAATTAACATAATATAGATAATTTGTTTAAGAAAAAAAATAATTACCAATATAGGTACCATAAAACCGCAAGTAGGTGATAATAGAAAAATAAATTACCAATAGTAATGACCAAAGATATATTGTTACATACATTTGCGACATATCGTTTCAAGTAATTTTTTTGTTTTATAAGGAAACAAGGAATAAACTTACCGAACTGAAAATAAGTATCCATGTGATAACTTAATTTTTTTTTATTGCAGTCAAGTCTCAGTTGTCAGACACTATACGCACCATATACTACATAATATATACTGTCGTGTAGTGTGATTATCGGTTCTACTGAAATTTTTCAAATGATTTTATTTTATTTTAACGAATTATTTGATTATGTGATTTTTAAAATATTTTACTATTACTATATAATACGATACTTAAAATATACAGCAGTACTTTCAGTACAAAAAGTGTTATTATATTTATAAACTTTATATTGTATTATGTAATAATAACAGTTATAAAAAGACATTTTTTTGTTTTTTACTAATTTACTTATTCAATTTCCGTTCATTTTACGAACAAAATACCTTATAAGAGCATACTCGAACGAATTTGGAACACATTGAACGCACGCAAGCGCAGTATACAAATTACAGGTACAATAAGCGCGATGGCTTACTATGATCATGGCCAGTGATGGGGGCACCACAAATAAGCATAATATGATAATAATAATAAATAGTTAATAATAAGTGATATACGACGAGCGTATTAGAGTAGAACATTTTTGTTTATTGTATAACCACACACGAAACATAATAATATAATATAAATATAGGTAAGCCGTTATCGGCGAGTCGTGAATATTAATAATAATGTACAATAAATAAAACCAAACGGTCAATAATAATACTAATACAGTATTACGTGTCGCGTCATTACGCCTTGTGCTGACTGTCGTATTTGTTGAACGCGCCCAACACGAACTCGCTGATGACGTCCATCTCGGAATCGGAAGACTTGCCGCCCTTGGGGCCGTTGTGGCCCTTGTGGCCGCCGAAGAACAGCCGGAAGTACGGTAACGCGGCGCTCACCGCGGTCACGATGGCGGCGATACCGGCGGCGCCGGCCGCGGCTACTGCGCCCAACACGACCACCGCACCGACGATCAGGGCGGTCTTGATGACTTTCTTCAGATTGAACGACTTGAACAGACCGGACAGACCGGACTCCAATAGGTTTCCGCCGCCGTTGTGGTCCTGCTTGTTCTTGTGGACGGCTGTGGCCGCGCCGAACATAGGGTCGTATTGGTTGGCCGCTGTCGGGGAAGTGTTGGCCGACACGGAGTTGGCCAGAGACGCCGATACGACAACCACCGCTGCGATCACGATCGTGTACCTGTGTGTGTGCACGGCGACAAAATCGTTTTGTTATTGATGTGTTCGAATTATAATAAATAAATACAATAAATTATTCGGTTTTCGGAGGTTCGTATAATATCCGCGACGATACCGGCGCTAAAGATTAAAGATAATATTACTTGTCGCTGCAACGTATTCGAAACGTCTCGCAAGTATAATATTTTAATATGCTTTGGCGGAAAACGTCGGTTGAGTTAAATTCGTCGACCGTAAAGTTTGTACTCGGTAGTTATAATAATAATTTAGACTCACTTGAACATGTTGTCGTTGTTGTTGTTGAAGGTTTATGAAGAGTGTCGATTTCGAGTGTTCGTCGAGTGATGTCAATCGATTTGTTTGGCTGTGGAGACTTATCGGTAAAGTGTATTCCAAGAGACGACTGATCGAATGATGTGTCTTTTCGACTGTCGTCTTGGGCTTATATAGCAGACGTTGTCTTGCGGGAGGTGTCGACGTTTGCTACAAATGGCCAGTTCGGCAGTAGGGAGTCTCGGGAGCTCGTCACGTAATCACTCGCGATCGGCAAAAGTGACATTTTCGAAAACGTCGATATACTTCACATTAACGTGGAATTCGCACACTATTATCGTAATTGCGAGCAACTATTATGTACGTCTTTACGACATCACCTGAAACAACACGGCGTTAATATCAAAACGGTAAGCTACGTTTTTTCTATTATTTTATTCGGAAAAGCTAGAGATTTCTGCAGGGTCACTGCGGACCCAATACCTTATTAATCGAAAAATGATAATATATTATTTGTGATATGGATTTTTTTCTAATATTATTATGATTTGTTTTTTTAATTTTATATCGGACTTGCCATATTATTATGTAATAGACATATTACGTAATAACGTATAACGTGTTGAGTATATTTATTTGTGCGTATAATATGTCATCAAGAGTGAGACCTTGACAAAACATTCTATTGTTGTGTACAAATATTTATACGATTTCCGATGTTAACGGTCGAATATATCGGAAAATGCATAAATTGTGTTTATTCTCTCTGCAGCAGCAAATTTGTTAATGATTTTAAGATAAATTATTGTAAGTTATTGCTATATTTGCATATATTATTTTATAAACAAATTTATAGTATTATATGAATATAGTATATATAATATTATTACATTTTAAAAATTATCTCGAGTCGAAAAAGAGATTTATAGAATTAGTGATTGGCCTCGATTTACGTGGACAATTTTTAATAGATCACTGTACCAATCCAATGATGGAATGTGAATAAAAATTATAAAATGTGATATTTTCTATTAAATAATTGAAACACATAACATCTAGTAGAGCAATATTTCATATATTAACTTATTTATTTAAATATTACAATTATAACATATATGTGTACGAGCTGTTCCGCCACGGCGTTGCCCGTGTATTAGATGATCTAAAATGTATTTTTTAATTGGTTAATAATTGTTTGTTATCTCTTCTAAACAGTTGGTTGCTAGTATACTAAAAATATATATAAAAAAAAACATATCTAAAGTAATTAGACGTATTTGTAGTATCATAGCAATAACCGCTTAGAAGAAAAAGAAATAGCAAACAATTATTAAACAATTAAAAAATACATAAATCTATAGCTATATAAAAAGACCTCCCTTTTACCCCCTTAGAGTTCGAATTTTGAAAAATTCTTTCTAAGTGCACCACTATATTACTTAAGGAACCTCTGTATACAAAATTTCAAGTTTCCATACCCACCGATTCGGTCTGGGTGTTGATGAATGAATATGGGCGGTCTCCAACATGTAATAGATATACATATAGTTTTTAGAATTGATAGATTGGTTGCATATTATGACAAGTTAATAAATATCATATAATTAAAATCATCAATTCAATTTTTTTTTAATTTAGATTCAGATGAAATTATTTATTTTTTGATTATACAATTATTCTACTAAATTTCCTTCTTCTTATATTTTTTTTTTTAACAATCATCAGATATTTTGGCAGTATAAATGCATTGATTTTCAATTTTGATGTTAGTTTTTGGTAGCAAAGTGGATTTAATTGAAACAATTTCTTTCTACATTAAAAATAACTACAGAAAAAAGTGAACAAGGATAAACTATAAAATTAACTTATAACTATACTTAGGTGGTTAATATTTGGATAATCGACATTTTTTTTTTTGATATAGAATAAAGGCCGACGGAAAGTCATTTTAGCGTATTTAGGTGCTTAATATTTGGATTTTCGACATTTTTTTGATGTTTTTGAAAAACGGTAATATCTAAATTAATCGTAAGATATTGTCTATTTATACCATGTCGCCACGATTAAAGTATAGTAAATACTATTATGAAAATTTAACGTCAAATTGTAATAATAATTCCGACAAAATAATCGATCTATCTATTCTACCTATAATACCAATAGTTAGATAAATCACTAATAAAAATTTTAATGTAATATATAATTTACATAATATCATCATTTGCTCTTATCGACGCTTTTCTTATACTTTGATATTATATCATTGAATTCAACTTTTACACTTTTAGACATTAATCGAAGTGAGCCACACAAAATCTACTAATCTAGCTGATCAGTAATCACTTTTTTTTCTTACTAAAAAAATATATATTTTTAAAAAGCTCACCTTTTAAATATTAACTTTAAAGTATTTACTTTTAGGATAAGACTACTACTAATTAAAAGTAATGGACGATAACAGTACATTCTCATTAATTTAGTGTAATAATATACAGATTCAAAGCATTATGCACACACGGAGTGTGATAGAAATATTAATTTTTATTGAAGTAGACCATATAACTCATTTCTATAATAAGCTATTTATATATCTTATTCTGAAAATTATGTGTTTTAATTAATTATTTCTAAATGCTATTTATATAATGTTTGCACAATCAAATATTTTTACATAAGAATATACTGCTTGTTCATTTTTCTTTTTATTATTATTTAAAATAGACAGTTTAACTGTAGAACTAGTATTATTATTAATAATAACGGCGATAGGTGCTCGGTGAGTCCGTGGTGAGCCGGTCAGAACAACACGAATCTCACTATTCGTACGATGTATTTTTATTGATGATAAACAATGGTACACAATAGCTAGTTGTCAAATGTCACTATGTCAGGTGTTGACGACATCAAAAGAGAATACACAATTATGCTTTACGTGGTCTTACGACTGGGAGACGTTGTCACCTTTGTCGGTAAGACACTGGTTCACGCAGGAAAGCGAGACGGCCGACGGCTGCAGGTACGTGGTGACGGTTGATAAGGCATAGAGTGGTCGCTGCGATGCCTGTACCGGCGACCATTGCGTACCGTGTAGCAAAAACTGTCCTATAATAAGGACTAATAATTTTTAATCAATCCAGTTAACTTTATGCTATTACGATTTACGAGTGGATACAATACTATTGCAAAATATTAAAATAATAGTATAAGTAAAAATGTTTTAATTATATTAACCGCCATTGTATTTTATAGTTGTTTAATTGTCTATGTTGACTTAAGGTCATACAGCTAGTCGTTAATAATATTATCTATAACGGCTAATAGATATATTGTACACAGATCACAATAATTATTATATAGAGAGGTATTCAACCGTCTGACGTTTATCGTTCATCAAATTATGGTGGACTTGTCGACAGAGTTAAAATTCGAACATATTACACACGACGTCGCGTCGTCATACCAAACTGGTCTGTTCACCGTCCGAAATGTCAATGGCTCGGAAAAGAGAAACTATACTGCGACGCAGTACGTATTCCGAAATTACGTAGATTTAGCCGCACACACGTGCGTGCGTGTGATCATACAGAAAACATTGTAAAATACGCTGCCAGTAGAGCGGCAGATATTTTTCGTGATGCTTACACATGCGAAAGAAACGAAACAAGCCACCAGACATCGACTGCATGCGGTTTATTATTATTACGTGTTCACCCAAGTGGTGGTCTTTTCCCTTGAATCACAATGGCATCGCGCGCCCTCTAATATTGTGATGTGTAACTATCTGGATGTCTTAATATATTATATGTCCCACACCATTTTCCATCTTCTCTCTCTAATCGAGTCTATTAATAGACGTTTCTCATTTACTATTTCCAATATCTCTTAATTTTCTTTTTCGTTTCACCCAGCTTATTCGAACAAACTCGCATGCGTCTCTAACACCACATCTCAAATGCCTATTTCGATATCATTTATAACCCGTGTTTAACAGCCGCAGCTATAACAGGGCCTGTATTCCAAACATGTTTTATTTTAATAACTCCTTTCTCAATGTCGAAGTTCAATAACTTGGACGTGAATAGTTTGGAGTTTTTACTGATCGCTGCAGACGTATGACATCGAATCAGCAATATATGCACCTATAAGTCGGTTAATCGCGACGCCGGATAAGCGGCGCACGCGCATCGAAACTTATCATCATCGTACGATGTATCGTTACAATATAACAATATTATTACCACGGCACGATTTGGTCGCAAACTAATGCAACAACATATCATGTACAAAATGGTCAATACAAAATTCAATGACAGAACGCAATGCGGAACACAACTCGAACGTGCGGCACAGCATGGACACCGGACGCGTTCGATCATTATTTAGATCATGACAAAATATTTTGTCATAATTTAGATGACCAACAACACTATTGAGGTAAAGGCGAACGCCAAATTAATTACGACATCAAACGGACTGCGTACTATGCGACGAATAACGAACGATTATTATTGTTAACCAAACGCGAGATGCGACAAAAACCGTGTGTCGTGAATTCAGCGAAACATGCAGTCAGCGATATGTCGACATACACGGCGAAGACAGGACATGTTGCAATTTAATATGATTATATTATTATGACTGATGACCCCAAACAGTTGACCACTTACGGCGTAAACACAACGACGAAACGGACGAAAAGCGAACGCGCATGACGACACCGGAATACACTTTATACTTTACAACTACAAATTATGCGGACGACGGGTTGTCGTTGATAGACAATTATCACATATTGTCAACTCCGTGTTCTCGATTGAAACATCGCAAAATCGAGCTATTTTAATATATTATGGAGTGGCATATCATGCGTAAATGCTACGGAGTGTGCAGCATACACTTCAAAAATGTTGACTCTAAATCTACAACAGAATAGTACTAATTTTTTATTTTTTATAAAAAGCATTTATTAAAACAAAATAAAGTCACCTATTAAATATTGAGATTGCGTACGTATTGCTAAGATAAAAATACTTCTTATTAAAAGTAATGAATAATTATAGTACATTCTTATTAATAATGTGTGATATGTGGATTGTTGATTTAAAGTATTATTCAAACACGGAGTGTGACGGAAATATCGTTTTTTGTTAATATAGATCATAAAACACATTTTTATTAGAAGCTATTTATATTGTGTATTCTGACAATAATGTGTTTTTAATGAATTATTTCTAAATAGTACCTTATCATATTATAATATTTGTTTAATTAAAACTATTTATTCAAAGAATATCAAATGTGTGTACTGTGTAATACAATTGTTCACATAAATATATAATGTATACAGAGTGATTCTTTATCATTATATACTCATTACTTTGTTATGTATAGATTTTCTTCATTTTTTTTTTCAAAATAATTTGTATCATGCTTTTCTCAAACTGTATGAAATTTTTATTTTTTTCACTCTATTATTGAATAGTGAAACTACTACCAACTTTTGATTTTCAAATGGTAACCTATATTTAAAATTCCATAAATTAGTAGGACTATTTTTTTATGAATTTTAACTTTAAAGTCATTATTTTTCATTTAATTGTTAATAAGTTATAGTTGCTCAAAGTTGGGTGGTTTTATGCTTCTAGGTGTTTATCCTACTGGTTATTATAGCTGTGATGTGCTGGTAAAATTACAGGTACAAAGTGAACCTAACCTAACTTGCGTTGATCGGAGTCCTGTGGTGTATTTGAGGGGGGATGCGATAGAGTCCATTTTACGTGGCTTTACAGGTAACATATTTTTTTAATTTAATACAAATGTACGTTATGAAAAGCGAAGAGAATAAAACGTTAAAAATTTCGTTTTCCTAAACTGATAAAAAATGATGTTCAACGTTGGCGTTGCACAATTAAAACGTGTAAATGTATTTTTGAAATGTAATGATAATAATATATGTATAGGTAGTTTTCAAGATCACAATCATTTTAAAATTTCGGAACAAATAATAGGTCGACAGAAACTTAACAACAATTTAAAAAGAAAAGCCATTATATTAGCCAATATATTTAATAGGTCATCTAAAATTATTCATTATGAATTAAAAAATGCTTAGATGTAATTTACGTATGAATAAAAAATATTTAGATAGGCATACATATAAAATTATACCCAGGCCGCAATTTACGTATGTACAAAATATACCCGGGCTCAAATTAAAAATGTGAAGTAATTTACAGCGACCTGAAAATATGTATATCTTATTATATATTACCTATGTGACTACTGAGTACTCAGAAACAAGAAGTATTATAAAAACCAAAAACCGCCAACATTGAAAGCTAGCTCTCGCTAATGGTTTAACCAAAAATAATAATTTGAATGTAAAAATTCATAAAAAAAACAGCCCTATTAATTTAGTACATTATAAATGTAGGTTACCATTTAAAATCAAAAGATGATAGTGGTTGCACTATTAAATGAAATGGTGAAAAAAAAAATAAAAATTTCATACAGTTTGAGAAAAGTATGATACAAAGTATATTGTTTTTTAACAATTTTTTGATTTTATTATATTTATGTATTCATTTAATAAAGTGTATTTCCTATGTATTTTATAAAATTAAATTCTTAGGAAAAAAAAGAAACTTAAAAAAAATTAAAAAGTTTTTAATACAAATATAATTATACCAAATTAATGATTTCCTAATTTTTGTTATTATAATCTATCTTTGTTAGATTATATTTAGATTATTGTACACAGCCGTTAATAAAAACAGATACTTAGTAAATTTTAATATATTTATTTTACAAATTTTGCAAATAATAAAATATACGAATATAATTATTTTTTTTTTTAATTTCTATTTAATAAATTACAGTTTTGTGTTTCAATTTTATTAAAACCATCTAGAATAGCGTTGAACGCTGGGTAAGGGGTTGCACATCGACAACAATTATCAGGATCATCATAATCAATATAACGAACCATAAATCCAGCTCCATTATCTGCCGAAAATTTACCCTAAACAAAAACAAATTAATAAAAATACGTATATTTTGTTTACAATAAAATATTACTTTTTCATTATATGATACTGTAGTATCTGCACACCAATCACAAGCTTCTTGTGGCTCTTCACACATCTATAAAAATATTTTTATGGTCTACTTAATATCTTCGAATTAAATCTCATTTGATGGATGGCTCACATCAGTATTCAGTATTGATTTTTACTTTATTTATTTTTTTAAATATCATTTATGTTTATAGGTTCTTGTAGTTAGTCTCTTGTGGGATATTGATAATCATTTTAATTTTTAATAACTCAAGCTTATCGGATAAATAATAAATCGTTTATTAATTTATATTTAATTTGTATACCTTTTCATTATTCAAATCACAAATAGTAAGGTTATCATTGATTGATACCGGGTTCGTTTTAAATTTAAAATATATTTTTTTATTTGGAAAACTTGCTTTCTGTAAGACACCTTTTAATTTATCCTAGAAAAATAGAATGAATTAAAGGTCGACATTTACTCTTGGTTGATAATTATACCAATGTATAATTTGCTTTTCCTTTTATTGGAACTGTTCCGGTATTTCTTAGATCGGCATAGCATGGGTTAAAAAATTCCAGAGAAACAACGTAAAAATCCACAGCGCAGTCGATATCATTGATATTCAACCCTTTTAAAAATATTGAAAAAACAAAAATTATTCTATTAGTAGCAGGTGAGACATTAATCCAATATATATATTAATGTATTATACAGTGTGAAATTTATGTATACTATGAACAATTAAATGGAAATCAAACTGCTTAATTTACAATCAACCAAAATAGATTCACAAATTATCATCATTATAAATTGTGCAAGTAATCGTGTAAATGATTAACATTGGTTCGGTAAATAATGACAGTGTGCCAAGGTTTAACTTAGAAAATATAATTTTAAATATCCAAATTATATCAATTAAAAAGTACATGTCGAGTGTATTTCGTTATTGAGCAAAAAATTTTAATGAATATGTGAACTAAAATTTAATGTTAAATCGATGATAAACGATGCTACTCAAAGAAGATGAACTCTTTTTTGTTACAGGTTGCCAGTGGTTTCTACAATTATTAATATTTGTCAAATTGCATTAGGTAAACTAAAAAGTTTTATCAGAAATCATTAGTTTACTCATGAATATTCAATTTCGTAAAATTATATAATTTTAGGCTATTTATAATGATAAATTGTGTTTTCCAGTAGTATTTTTATGAAAATACTCAATTAATCATTTGTTTTAGTTCATTAATTTATTAACTATAATATTCTATGGTTTAGTGATTCTATTTACAGTTTTAATAAAATTATATTTGAATAAAAATAATAATTTGAGTAAAAATTAAAATTAATTTTAAATAGATTTTAAATAGTATATTCGTTTTTATTAGATATGTAGGTACTTTATTAGGTTCCAAATTCAATTTTTCTAAAACACATGAAATTGCCTTTACTTCTACTGGATTTAATGTATTTCAATAATTTAATATATAATATAAATGAATAAATTTAATTTTAAATGATCACATTGGACAATAGTAATTATCATTAAAAATAATATAGATAAATATACTCACATTTAATTATTGGGTTGGCATAGTGATCTATTAAAAATTGCCCTCGAAAATCAATACCAATTGCTAATTCTGGATAAGTTTTTTCCATCAACTCGAGATATTTTTTTAATTTTTCAGATAATTCGAGAATTTCATCGTATTTACTCTATAACAACCAAATATCGTATAATAAAAATTTAGTGAAATTATAAAAATGGTATATAGAATATTAAAAAAAATAAAACATACCAATCACGATGTAAAAAATGCATGAAAAGTTAATTTGTTAAGTATTAGGTATTTAATACAAACAACTAATTTTATTTTATAATCACACAATCGTAACATTGTATCCTATTTTTAATATATAATGAATAACCATTAAACTGAGATAGTCGTGTAAAATGAAAAAAGGAATTAAAATAACATACAAAATAATTCAAAAATATGCCGTTAAAATAATTAAGTAAGATATGGCTTTCTATTTAAGTTTTATTTATATAAACTACTTAAAATATTTTACGAATTATTTAATTCATAATGTTATGGTTCTATAATAATTGAATATTATATTTTTTACATAATTAAAAATTATTCAAATTTCAAGACAATCTAAAGTTATTTGCTTCAAGCAACTGAAATAAAAATTAGTAAAAATTAAAAGTAATTAAACACTTACATTATACTGTAAACCTATAAGTATTACACCAGCAATCTTTGGATGTTCATCGAAAAAAGTCTGTAAGGCTTCCATTTCATCGAACGAGTTGTTTTTTTCATTCGACGAAATACTTGCAAGAACTGTAGCCCATTCTTGGGGCGTGTGTGAGTAGTATATCATTACACACTTGCCACTATTCAACATATCGTCTAAAAGTGCTATAAACGTTTAAAATACATTAATACATGATTTATTGATATATTAAATATTAATACATATAATATTAAATAAATAACATTTTTATTTTTGTATCTATTATATAGTTCGGTGAAGTGATTATAATGACTTTATATCAACTTGTGCATTATTGGATTAACTATTAGGCAATAATAAAATGTATTTAAGATACAGACCACAAGACAGCCACCACATAAATTTTTAAATTAATTAAATAACATTTTATAATATTTTCAACCTTGAAAACAAATTTGTCTTACCATAACCGAATAGACTGTTTAGGTTAAACTTTTATATCAGTTATTTTATATGATTTTTTTAATTTTACAATTTCAACTAAACAGACAGTAGAACAAAGTAATTTTTGAAAAATCTGTCATATTATCGTTTTGATTGTGTTCGACAACTTTTAGTGAAATTATAATATTTTGGCAATGATGGTATTAAAAGTTATCGTCATAACTAATTCGGTAATTACTCATTAATCTCCAAATTGTTTGAATTAACACTGAGTATTTGACCAAAATCTGTACATTTCTTAACTGCTTAGACTGTTTAGGTGAAAATACTTTATTAATAGATTTAAATGATTTTTAAATTCGAAAATGTCAACTTTAAAGACAGTAGAATAAAGTAATTTTTGATTTTGTCTCGCGAAACAGATCTTTGTTGACGACTATGCAATGATGATATCAAAAGTTATAGATATAACTTTAAACTAATTCGGTAATTTCGGTAATTATGTCTTATTCTGGTCAAACCTATTTCATTTTTGTAACTAATACAATTTTACTAATTTGAAAACAGCAATACAACTTTTTCTCAAGCAATACAATCTATTTTTCCAATGTCAAAATATACTTAAAATTGTTTGAATTTTAACACTGAGTATTTGACTCAATAAAGTTGTATTCAGAATACATTTTCGCGAACGCCATTATGAAACATTAGTATGTTAATTTCAAATTTCAGATAATCTTACAACATTTGTGTGATGTATGGTGTGGATGTGATTGAACTATTATTAACTATGAAAGAGGGATAAATATTTAATATCTAAATTTAAAAAAAACATCATTGTTATTGCCATTCACTTCATTGTTTTGACTATAGTTTGATTTTTGAATTGTCTTTAGTTATACACTTATAACTTATTATATTTTATTTCATGATATTTATAAGGTACTTATCATTTTTCAGTGTTCTAAAAGTTTTTCATTTATTCAAACTTGACTTTGTTTACACAATAATTTGAATTATTACATTATTTAGTATTATTCAAAGTTACATAAAATAAAATATGATATTTAGTTTCACCATACTTATATTATGATAATATGTTAAGTATAAATTGTTTAATTGTTATACAAATAGTTCGGAAGTTAAAATTTAATAATTGATTATAGGTACATTATGTACGTCGTAAATAATTATGGTTTCGTTATATTATTATAAATACGTATAAATTATAGTATAATATTACCAAAATCGTTCGTATTATCGGAATTAGTAGCATTGTATTTTAAATCCATATAAACTCCAAAGTAAATTACACATGTACACTTTTCAGGTATGTCTTTAATTAGAACTTTCGAGAGACCACAATAATCTTCAGTGCGTTCGCCAAAAAAAATACATGATGATATTCCAGGACCTAAAAAATCAAACAAAAACACATACTTGTACTTTTATATTTTTACATTTATTATACACAAAGTTATACATAATTATCCATTTGACAGGCAATTAATGTTGGTTTAGGTGTATCTCAGTCCTCAGTTCACAGCTAACTACTATAACTATCTAGCTGTTAGTGTAAGTATAATTCACTTTGTGGACAAATCCCACCTTGATAGACTATAAACATTTTTTAAATTAATTCAACTGGAATTCCTCCATAATAATTTATTTACATTTCAATTAAATATATAATTGTATAAAATTAAAAATTTAAAAATTATTAAAATGTAATAATGTAACGTAGAATGTTATAAAACTTATAAAAAATACTTAAAATAAATTATCGAACTATTCTCTATTAGTCTGAATATTCTCGTTTTTGCGACTATTAGTACACTACGCAACTTGTTTCAATTTGGAATTGCTTCTCTTCAGTCAATATCTTTGTTTACTACACAAATATTTTTTTCCTGGGCCATTTTATTTTCGTTTCCATTCTATTGTTAGTCTATCTCTCTATTCATAGTTCAACACATAGTTTTTTGTAAATTTTTCCCTCTCCAATTCCCCGATGATTCGTCAATAATAGGTCCGTCGTCAACGATTTTTCTCTATATCTTTCTTTAAAAGGTTCTTAAATTTTTCCTTATCTTTTAAGTCATGTACAAGCTAAGTTTCGTTTTTCGTCTTTTAAATCTTATAAGAGTTTTTGATTGCATTTAATGATTTTTTAATTGTTCAAACAATATTTTTGTTTTGTCACTTTTAGTACTTAAATTAGCTAAATTAGTCTCAAATATCTAAAGTTGTTTAAATTAAAATATCTATTTAAAATTAAAAATTACCTTTAGCATCTTGAGATAGTATAACTGTTAAGTTCAGAATGCTACTAAATAAAATTAAAGAATAATAACTGTGCATTTTTATTAATTTTGTACAATCTGCAGATTTAATACATTATTCACACATGTGGAGTGTATCGGAGTTTTTTTTTATAATAAACTAAATATATATATTAAATATTCGACAATAATTTGCTTTAGATTAATATATCTCAATTCTACTCACATAATGTTTTTATAAATAAAGCTATTTACACAATGCATATCAAATTTATGTGTTAAAATTTTTACGTAAATACATAATGCATTCACATAAATTTTTTTTAAATTTAATATAGGCAGTGTATAAACTGTATTGCTGGTAATTAATAAATAGGAAATTAGTAATCTAATAAAAATAAAAAGTATAACAAAAAACAAACAAGTTTTCGAATGAATAAGGAAAAAAATAACCATAAAATGTCAGTAATATTTTCCCCTGTAGATTTCTAATGAATATAATATAATTACTAAATAAATGAGTTAGTTCTTTTTGACATTCTTAGCAATCATTTTTGGAATAACATAATATTATATTTATAATATAATGCAAGATTATTAATAAAATCAGACATTTTACAAACGTTAGGCATATAGCAGAATTGACAAGCATAATTAATTTTATTAAACAAAAAGTGATCAACGTTATGTATACATTGTTGTATATAAAAATTAATGTACCTACCTAATGTGACTTTTCAGTTAACATTTTTTTTATTAAAGGTAGAAAATGGATGGGGAATTTCCTACAAATTATTCGTAACTTAGGTAAAAAATAGAAAAATTTATAAATTGCTAACTATAAAATAATTTGTAAAAATTGTAAAATTGTAAAAATCCGTTTCAAATTTCAAATATTCTTAAATAATTTAAATTATTTTGAAAATTATATTATGTACAAAACATATAGATATTGTAAGGTATTTGTTTCTGAGTTACACTAAAAAAGCGAAAGTGATTTTTTTCGATTAGTTATGAGTAGGGAATAAAACGAATTTAATGCTCTAAAAACAAGAAAAATGCCATAAAAAATACGATTTAATGCACTCATAACAGTCATAATTTAAAAAAAATGCTCTTAAAATTATTTTTAACGTTGAAAAAATTTGTATAATTATAAAAATTGTTATTCTCAAGTAGTAATTATTCGTATAATTTACATCATCTTCTTATTCTCCTATATTATTTTTACTTTGAAAAAAAGAATATGGAATTTAAATAGATATAATATTGGTTAAACTTTTATTTTGTGTTGTATAATAGAACACAAATCAGGTGCTGTTTAATTTTTATAAATTTTTATCAATTCTTTTATAAAGGTGACTTAAAAACATAAAAAATGCATTAAAAATGTCAAAAATTCAAAATAAAAGTTATATTCCTTGATAAGAAATGAACTTTGTGCTTGGAAAGTAATATTTTCAACAAAAAAAATTTAATTAATTCACAAACTTTACACGCATCTTAAGACGAGTTTTTGAAACAGTTTGCTCGCAAAAAAACACGAAATAATCGAGATTTTTATTTTATATCACGGCCGGTCACGGCCCGGCCTCTGGTCGTTTTTTGCCGTTTTTCACCTAAAAAACTAAATATATGTATTTTTAAGATAGAAGTATACTCGCGACGCCTTTAAAAACGTTGTAGCATGCATAAGGGACAGTCGGACTTTCTTTCTATATCAAAAAATTGTCGAAAATCTAAATATTAAACACCTAAGTACGCTAAAACGACTTTTATGAAAAGGTACTAGTGGCGCCCCAATGTTTTCGATAAGCTTAATTTGTTAAAATGATCATTTATATCTCACAAAAGAATGATAATAAAAACTTATAAACTTTAAAAATGTTTTGAGATTTTCAGAAAAGAGGTAGATACATCTTAGAAGTAGAAGTATAACAGTTTTATGTTTAATGTTAATAAATAAAAATATTTTGCATATATATACATGCTTAATATTTTTCCGTCTATAACTGAGTGAGAAGTAAATTTATGTGCAATACACTTAAAAGTTTTTATTTAGGAATGTTATGTTTTTTTTTTCCATAATAAATGTTTTATGTTTTGGTGTCCAAGATGATTTTATGATTTTTAAGTATACTATCGTTCTTCAAATGTACACAAGTCAATAGGGTGGGTAGTGATATGTAGTCATTTTCTTTTAAATCTTTACAGATGTAATCAAAAAGATTTAATTATCATATAGAAATTAGTATATGTTATGACACTCCATGAATATCCTAACAAATCTATATTGATGTAACTTTTATTGCAATAATTATTATTACAGTATATATTAATACCTGTCTATAATTGTATGTGTATCCCTTATATATAAATTGATTCATAGAAATAAAACATTTTTTAATGAATTATTTTTAAAATAGAATATTTATAGATGTGTATAGAGCCACAAGTAGCATGTGACTGGTGTGCAGATACTACATTATCATATAATGAAAAAGTAATATTCAATGGTAAGCAAAATGTATGTATTTTTAATAATTTGATTATTTTTAGGTCAATATTCGGCAGATAATGGAGCTGGATTTATGGTTCGTTATATTCATTATGATGATCCTGATAATTGTTGTCAATGTGCAACCCCTTACCCTGTGTTTAACGCTATTCTAGATGGTTTTAATGGTGTGTCAACAAAATCTTGTAATTTGTTAAATAGAGGTTAAAAAATAGTAAGTCAAATAATTATAATTAATATATCACAAGCACGTTGTTGTAACCATTTATTCATTATTCATTTAAATTTAGAAAATATCACCAACGATTTGGTGAATATGCCAACATTTATCAATGACTTAGATACTTAATTTTATCTCAATTATGTTTCTTTGCCTTTCTTTCATTCGACAGGTCATATCTCGCACCTAAGAATATTTTTAATGATTTTTAATAGAAAAATTAATCGATTTGGTACTTTTGGGGGGAGGGGGAGGGGTCAAAACTAAAGAATTTTTAGAAGTTTTCAAAAGCGTCAGGAAAAACGTATTTTTTTTACGAATAACCAATTTCCAATAAAATTGAATTTTTCAATTTTCTGTAATTCAAAAACGAATTATTGTAAATAGTTGGAATTTTCACCAAACGTTTACATAAGCGTTATCGATGTACGATTGAATTTTAAAAACATTTTGAATTTTTTAAGCTATTTATAGACAATAGAAATTTTTGATTTTTCTAGGTTTTTTTTTTGAAAAACCGATAAAAAAAATTTGGTAGTCTAAAAAATCTTTAAAATTTAATACTAGGTGTATTATAAATGTTATTATAAGTGGCAGTAGTGGCACTTATCGTGATAAAAAAAAAAAAAATCAAAAATCGTTAGTTACAAGTTTTGTTTATAAGCGTTTTAAGTTCAAATGTTTTTAAAATATAACAAAATCGCGAATATTTGCAAGGAATTTTGAAGTTGAACATTCATAAAATTATTGTGACTTAAATGGGTGTCATAGTTTTTGGCCTAAACAGCAGATCAATACCCACTTGCCTGCTCTTTTTTTAATTTTTATAACTCCTTGATAATTAAATTTATATACATATATATATATATATATATCAGCACAATATACGACACTTATTAACGATTACCAAAATATCTATTGATAGAATTGTTATTTAGATTATTACAGTTTTTTTTACACCTATACATGGATTTAAAAAATCCGAAATATTTTATTTAACTATGATATATGTAAATATTTAAATATATTTGTTCACCCACAAGAATCATATGATTGATTGCATATACTAGATTCTTATACAATGAAAAAGTAATTTTGGGTAATAAAAATGTACATATTTTTAATAATTTTATAATATTTAGAGTAAATTTTTGCTATCGAATAAGGCTAGATTTATGGTTCGTTATACTGATTTATTTTACCCTGGTCAAATAATTGCTGTAAATATAAAAAAGTATTTTAATAATAATTTGTAATTTATAAGAGACATAAAAATATACGATCATTAAACTTTAAACAATATTTACATGCTATAAAATTTTTAAATTAAAAAATTTCATAATGTAAAACTTTTATTCATTATATTATATTCAATTTATAAAATAGTATAAAATATAACATTATTCACACCGGTAAATGTTGACTATCACGTTGATGGACAGTCGATTTTATTATTTATCAATAAGATCACCCTGAAAACGTCACTATTCATTACTGCTATAGCAGTAATATTTTTAGTACAGCTATAGCAGTACTGACCCCCGACATCACATTTTTAATTACAAAATTACTGCTATAGCAGTATTAGGTACATTTCAATAGTTTATTATTTTATTATTATTATGTTGAAAGCTAAGAAGAAGCTTAGCTTTAGAAAAAGCATAAAAAGATAGAGAAGTCATTTTTAATTAAAGAAATATTACTAAATGCAATACAAAAACTTTATTATTAATGAAAAATTATAAACATACAATACTTAGATCATTATTTTAAACATTTACTTTTTACATTTATTTATTTATTTTAACTTTATACTCATCCTTTTGGTTGAGCAGTATGGTAATCTTTAAAGCATATATTGGACACAGAGGTACTTCACATTTTTGACATTGAATAGAAGTTTGTTTTCTTTTTTGTTGTTTATAACACTGCACACAGTTTTTAAATTTTTTTTTGTCGTTTATAATTTGGAGGTAACGGAATGGGTTCTTCGAAATGACCTTCTCTCAAATCTTCACCTCGACTTGATTTTCTTGAATGTTTTTTTAATTGAAAAAATTCAGTTGCTGTAGTATTTTTTGGAATTTTTATTAAATCTTTAATAAGTAAGTCTCTATATATTTTGAACCTTAAATCAGGACAATCGAAATGTTGCTTGTATAAAAAAAAACTGTTCCAAACAGCGATATCTAATAGATGAAAAATAACTTTCTTGTACCACTTTGTGGACTTCCGAGGACAAGAATAATAAGAAATCATTTGATCAGCGCGATCTACTCCGCTCATAAACTCATTATACTTGGCAATTTCGATAGGTTTTGGTTTATCTTGGCCATATTTATTTTTGGAGATGATCATTTTTGGTTGATAATTGGTGGTTATGCATAGGACATCCCTCTTGTCCTTCTATTTAGAAATATACACCGAGTTTTGACGTTTCCAAATATGATCACCTCTTTTCAATTTTTTTTGAACAACATATTTTGGATTACCCCTTCGGTTACTTCACAATGTGCCAGTGGTATGGGTTTTGTGTTTTAAGAGTAAATTCGAAAGCGTAATACTATTGTAGTAATTGTTCATAATCAAGTGATGACCCTTTTTTAAATACGGAGCCATAAGCCTTAGTACTAAATTGTCAATTTTTGAAGTTAGTGGCACACTCGAAATTTGTTTTCCCTTATACATTTCTATATTTAAAACGTAACCATCTGAAGAACAAAGCTCATACAATTTTATACCGTACTTCGCTTTTTTCCCCTTAATATACTGTTGAAAACCTAACCTTCCACGATGGAGAAGCAGAGACTCATCTAACGAGAGTTCGATGTGTGGGTAAAAAGCATTTTGAAAATTATCAATCAACATTGTATACACCAGCTCAAGTTTTTTCATTTGACCTTCAGCTACTACCATTTTTTCTGAATATTCAATACTGAAACAATTCAGAAGTTGCTCAAACCGTCTTCCCGACATAATTTTTTTAGCGATTGGGTAATAATACAAAGGGTTGTTTGAGAATGCATCTCGCAACACAGAAAATTTGGCAGACCCAAAAAGTAAACATAAACCCAAAAATTTATTGATTTCTTCTTTATCAGTATTTTTGAAATTTGAACTTCTAGAATTTTTGTTATGAAGCCGATTTTTTAATGTAAGATTTTTATCATAATTATTTGTTGAGCTTATAATAATTTCAAGTATATCGTCTGTCCAAATTTGATTAAATAATTCGATAGGAGAGTCTTTAGCAGATTCTAATATATTTATTTTAATTCCAGAGGAGTTCGAATTAAATTCAAAATCGGAAATAGTTTTGTAGTCATCAACCCATTCTGAATCGTTATCTTTTTCACTTTCATCACTAGACGTACTTACCTCAGTCGAATATTCATCATCAGATAAATTTTGTATTTGAAGCACTAACGCATTAGAACTTGATGGATCGTAATTTGGTACATCGGGTGAGCTTCTAATTGAGCATTTTTCAGCGATATCGGGTGGATAAAAATTAGGATCGGCATCAGAATCGTCAATAGTTGAAATATTAGAATCATAAAAATTGAAATCTTCATCTAACAACTGATTTATATTTTTTTCTTCTCGCAAATTCATTGTAAACATTCGTCACTCAACGCACTATAATATTATGCCTTCTTCCGTGGCGATCGTGAACGTACTAATCTAATAAATATTACGTATTGACGTATTATGTTGTATTTATAAAAAGAGAAAATGATATCAGTTATTAATTTATAAATTATAACTAATCTGCAGAAGAATAATGGAAAATATGTGTGTAAGCAGGCTAAAAATAAAGTGCCGAATGGCCTGATTAGATGTCCGGGGTCAGAACAACTTCAGCTTTCATAAGAGACCATTGAAAATATCACTGCTATAGCAGTAGTGACAGATTTTAGGTGGTTTTTATATTACTGATATAACAGTAATTTTTAAAACTGTCCATCAACGTGCTATCTTATCAAGGCTATTATACATTATCTATGAAATATTATTTGGTGAATTCTATCTGAATTTTTTTTAGGTTACGGCCAAGGTATAAGCAATAAAAATACTATAGATCAGTGGTTTTCAACCTTTTTGGGTCCACGGCTCCTTTTGATTTTGGAATCAAATATATGGCTCCCATACGAATAATGATAATAATAAAAACATATTGTTTACAATTTTATTATTAGTTTATACTACGGACGCGGCTCCTTTAATAATAACCAACGACGCCCCTGTGAGCCGCGACGCACAGGTTGAAAACTACTGCAGTATAGATAACATTGATCACATTTTGTTTAATAAAATAAATTATTTATGCTTCTCAATTATGTTATGTGCTTAACGTTTATAAAATATCTGTTATTATTAATAATCATCACGATATAAATATAATATTAGGTGTGGTTATTCTAACAATGATTGCTAATAATGTCAATAAGAACATACTCATTAATTAAGTAATTATTATACTATCATTAAAAATTTACGGGGCATGTGTTACTGGTTACTGACATTTTATGGTATTTTTTTCCATATTCATTCAAAAATTTGTTTGTTTTTTGTAATTATTTTTTAGATTACAAATTTCTTATTTATTAATTACCAGTCATACAGTTTGTAAACTATCTATATTAAATTAAATGTATTGCAGTATATATATTTACGTTAAAATTGAAACACACACATTTGGTATACATAGTGTAAACTGTAAATAGCTTTATTTATACAATTGTTATGTGAATAGAATTTAGATAAATTAATTAAAAGCAAATAATTGTCAGAATATTTAATATATATTTAGTTTATTATAAAATCGAGCTTTATATGGTCTAAAAACTGAGTGAAAAAAAAACTTTGTCACACTCTGTCTGTGTGAATAATGTATTAAATCTGCAAATTACACAAAATTAATAAAAATGAATAATTATCATTCTTTAATTTTTATTTGTAGCATTCTTATCTTAGCAGTATGTATACAATCACAAGATTCTAAAGGTAAAGTTTCCTTTTAAATAGATATTTTAATTTTAGCAAATTTAGATATTTGAGACAAATTGGAGTTCTAAAAATGACTGCTAAAAAAAATGTTCCAATGATTAAAAAGCATTTTCTGCATTTACAAAATTCTTAAGATTCGAAATGGTATTTAGAAAATCGAAAATTGAATTTTACATGACTAAATAGATAGAGAAAAGTTTAAAAGCCTTCTAAAAGAAGGTATATTGAAAATTTTTTGACGTCAACCTAGTATTGATGATTTAATGGGGAATTTGAGAGGGAAACTATTACAAAAAACTATATTATGTTGAATTATGGTTAGAATGACAATATAATGGATAAAATTGGATAACTACGGATTAATTTGTAAGTTATATGAAAGTACAAGTATGTGTTTTTGTTTGATTTTTAGGGCCAGGAATAGCATTATGTAATTTTTTTGGTGAACGCAGTAAATCTTATTGTGGTCTCTCGAATGTTCTTATCACAGATATACCTGAAAACTGTTCATCTGTATTTTTCTTTGCAGTTTATATGGATTTAAATTACAATGCTACTGATTCCAACTATTCAAGCGATTTTAGTAATATAATACTATTAATTTTTTGTATAAATAAATATATATATATATAAAATATATTATAACAAAAAATAAATATTTTCGATATGTAAAATGTATAATCAATTACAGTGTATGTACCTTCTACTCTCGATTGTCTGTGAAATAGGGTTGCAGGGCATCCACAGATAAGCGAATTCCGTGGATAATCCGCAAAATTAAAATTACGAAAATATTTTGAATTTTATAATAAAAAATAAATTGGAAATTTAAATTTAACAACCAAAATTGCGATATTTTGATTAATAACGCGGATAGTCCACTCGCGGATAATCGAGAGTACACTTAATTAAATTTTAATTTCCTTACTGATTGTATGAAAGTTAAATTGTATACACTTACATTAGTTACAATAGTCACAAGTCATTAGTCACTTTACCGGACTATATACAGATACAAGAATAAAAACGTTATTTATTAAATATTATATGTATTAATATATCAATAAATCATGTATTATAATGTATTTTAAAATGTTTATAGAACTTTTAGACGATATGTTGAATAGTGGTAAGCGTATAATAATATACTACATACACGAAACCCAAGAATGGCCTACAGTTCTTGGATGTAATTCATCTAATGAAGGAAACAACTCGTTCGATGAAATGAAAGCCTTAAAGGGGTTTTTCGATGAACATCCAAAAATTGCTGGTATTTTACTTGTAGGTTTAGAATATCAAGTAAGTACTTTATTACTTTTTAATTTTTAAATGAATAACAGTAAGCGCTAAAAAATTTATTTTAGCTACTTCAACAAATACATTTAGATATAAGTAGTCTTGAAATTTGAATAATATTTAACTATGTAATAAAGGTTAATTTTACAATTTTTATAGGATCTTTATATTACGAATGCAATTAATCGTAAAATATTATAAATAAAATAATATTATATATAAATTAATTAATAATTTAATTTTTAAACTAGGAAATTTGTTTTTGGATAATAATATTTTTAGTGATTTGGGTCGAGCGTTAAGGGTCAATCGTTTAGCCTTTACATGTTGGTACCAGGTTAATTTTTGGTCAAGATTTAAATCTAAATATTTAACAGCATTGAGGGGTGGGATAGGTATGGTTTTGACTGAGACATTTGGAGAGTGACTGTGTCTAAGGGTAAAAGTTGTATGAGCTGATTTACTGTGATTTAACTTTACGCGCCCTTTTCCATATCAAATAATATAATATAAAAATTAAACTTATATACAAAAATATAAAATAATTTTATTTTAACGGAATATTTTTGAATTATTTTGTTGGGTATTATTAATAAGTTTTTTTCATTTTACACTATTCAATATGTCATCTTATTGTAATTATATTTTGACTATAACTTATAAAATTATTAATAAACTGTCGTTGTTTAACGGTTAATCATAATATATTTAAATAAGATACAACATTCAAGATTGCATTTGTGTGATAATAAAATAAAAAAATAGTTGTGTATATAAAATATCTATTACTTAACAAATTAATATTTCATGAATTTTTAACATCGTTATTTGTATGTTTTATTTTGTTCATATTCAATACAGGGTGATTCTTTTATAATAAAATTATACACTTATTATTTCGTCAAGTATTAACTTTGTTTCATTTTTTTTTCAAAATTCTTTGTGTCATGCTTTTCTCAAACTGTATGAAATTTTTATTTTTTCCACTTTTTTATTTAATAGTGAAATCACTGTCAACTTTTGATGTCCAAATAGCAACTTACATTTAAAATGCATTAAATTAATAACGCTATTTTTTAATTTTAACGTTCAAACTATTGTTTTTCGTTAATTTTTTAGCGAGATATAGTTTTTAAATGTTGGGCAATTTTTGGTTTATAATACTTTTTATTTCTGAAGACCAGTATTCAAATGGGTAATAGATAATAAGAGTTATATATTTTGTATTATATAAACCATCAACTACTTTCAACGTTTTACTCTTTTCGCTTTTCATAACGTCCATTTTTATTAAATTGAAAAAAAATGTAACCTGTAAAACCATGTAAAACCTCGTGCGTAAAATTATCTCGATCAAATGCACACTGGCTGCTACAGTAATATATTAGTGAACAATAGAAATATGTAAAATAAACATTATATTTTATTATATATATCTGTGGTGGTGAACATATTATTATTATCAATCAAAGATTAATACTTATCATTAAATTGTACAGCAATTTGTTAATTTATCGGAATATCCCGGGCCGCAGTTTACGTACATTCTAAATATACCTAGGACGCAATTTATGTGTGTTTTAAAAGTATATGGGTCACAATTTACATAGTATAATACAAAACACAATTTTGTAATGTCTTGTTAAAATATTTATTACAAAGAAAGAAATTTATGGAGGGCGGTCGACCCTAACGCCCCCTCCCCTCAAATATACCACTGGGCTCCGATTGACGCAGTGATGAACTTTGTACCAGTAATTTTACAAGCGCTTCACAGCTATAATAACCGGTATGCGGTCACTTTGTACGGCCCATTGTTTAAACTGCATAACACTGACAATTTGTACTACTAAGACGTGTTAGGTGTATATAATATAAATTATTAAAAATTAAATATAAAAAGTAAATTTATTAAAAACGTTATAAAATATAGTTAAAATAATCAGTTTAAAATGTTTAAATCAATTAAAAATGTGTACAATATAAATATAAATAAAAATAATATTGATAAAAAAATCTATGTCAAAAACGAAAAATTATGTTAAAACCGACATGTACTCGTATAATACAATTTATGGAATTTAAAAATTCACAATTATTTCTATGTTTTGGTTCTGGTTACATAAAGTTAATAGCTCATTATTGTCACCAGAATTAGATGTGTGCTTCTTATGTAATCTATTGTTACATTCGTCCAATTGTATTGCCCGCAGTACTGTCCAAAAACTCGGAAAATGTATAAGATACTTAGATTTCCCAAATAATATTTAAAATTGTATATAGATAATATATACATAATACAAATGTATATAATAGTACAAAGTGTCCTTTTTACCCGATCGTACAAAATTTCTGCATTTCGCACTTTTAATGCTCGACCGTACAAAGTGACCTAGAACCATAATAACCTGTAGGATAAACACCTAAGAACATCAAACCACCCAACTTTGAGCAGCTATAACTTAATAACGGTTAAATGAAAAAAAAAATGATTTTAACGTTAAAATTCATAAAAAATAGTCTTAATATTTTATGACATTTTAATTATAGGTATAACCATTTGAAAATCAAATGTTTATAGTGGTTTCGTTATTAAATAAAAAGGTGAAAAAAAAAAAAAATTTCAAACAGTTTGAGAAAAGCATAACACAAAATATTTTGAAAAAAATTGAAAAAAAGTCATTAATAGTGTGAATGATAAAAGATTCACCCTTATAGTATATAAATAAGTTGTAATTTCATGATCAAATATAGACCATTATTCTGATTTATTAAAATTCATTACACGATATAAAAATATTTACAAATAATTAACATTTGGACGTTATAGAGTAAATCCGATGAAATTCCCGGATTATCTGAAAAATTTAAAAAATATCTCGATTTGCTGAAAAAGACGTTTCCAGAATTAATAGTTGGTGTCGAATTTCGAGGCAAATTTTTAATAGATCACTATACTAAACCACTGATAAAATGTGAGTATATTTATATTATTTATAATAATGATAAGTATTGTGCAATGTGATCATAAAAAAAAATCATTCAATCATATATTATATTAAATTGTTGAAACACATACAATCTACAAATAAGTACAAAAAAAGATATATTAAACAATTTAAAATGCATTTTAATTCTTACTAAAATAATTATTTATTATTCAAACATAAATTTATTAAAACGATTAATAAAATCACTATACTATAGAATGTTGTAAATAAATTAATGAAATATTTTTATGAAAATGTAGATATTCAAGTATTTAAATAAAGAAACTACTGAAAAATACTTTTTTTCATTATAAATAGTCTATAGGTTTATCTAATAAGAATTATGGAAAAATTGAGTTTAATTCCACCTATATATTTTAGTTGTCTGTAGTAAAATTTTACAAAATTTAATATTCATAATTAACTAATAATTTCTAATAAAAACATTTTTCGAAAATTTTTTTCCATTCAAATGTTTATAATATACATAAAATGTATGTATACGTGTATATAATATATGGTGATTATTTTATCATTAAACACTTATTATTTCAAAATGTATATTTTCAAAAATTTTAGTTTCGTGCTTTTTCAAAACAATAAAACATTTTTATATTTATACTTTTATATTTATTAGTGAAATCACTATTATCTTTTGATTTTCAAATGGCAACCTATCTTTAAAATAGATGAGCAATTTTTTTTATTTATTTTTTTTTTTTTAACTATTATTTTTTATTTAACCTTTGGTGAGTTATAGCCTCTCATTGTTGGGTGGTTTGAGGAGTTTAAGGTTTTTAGGTGTTCGTCCTATAGGTTATTCTTCGAGGCGTTGGTAATAATTACATGTACTATGTTTATCATTGCGTCGATAGTCGATAACAAGTTTATTACATATGATTTTATGAAACAAGAAAAATATAATATTATTATTATAAATACCGAAAACCGGCCAACTTTAAAAAACGCTAAAAATAATAACGAAAAATAATAATTTTAACGTTAATACTCTTAAAAAATAAAGCTCTATTGATTTAGTACTCTTTATTTAAATATAAGTTGCCATTTTAAAATCAAAAGTTGAGAGTCTTTCACTATTAAAAAAAAAAGTAAAAAAGTCAATACTTGACGAAATAATGAGTGTTTATTGATAAAAGAAAATCAATTTATTTATATTGGATTGATGTTTTGCCTAGAAATTAAAAGAATAATTTTTATTTTTAATATTTTTAAAAGGGTTAGATATCAACTTAATAAGCTCAGCTATGGATTTTTACGTTATTTCTCTGGAGTACTTTAATCCGTGCACTGCTGACTTGATAAATACTGGAATTGCTCCAATGAACGGATCAAATACAAAATATACATTGGTATTAATACAATTTTAACGACTTAGTGTAAATTTAAATCTTGCAATTTATTTTATTTTTCAGGAAAAATTAGTAGAAGCCTTACAACATTTAAAATTTCCAAATGAAAAAATATACTTTAAGTTTGGAATAGTCCCAGTATCACCTGATGAGCTAGAATATACTTGTAATATGACTAATGAAAAGGTATCAAAAATTAAACATAAATTAATAAAATGTTTATTATTTATCAAATAAGCTTAAGTTGTTAATATTTTTTTTGAAAATCAAAAATAGCCTTTTATTAGTTATTTTGAAATCGGTTGGATATTTTTGAATTAATAAAAGAAACTTTTTGTATGGATTCACAGTTAAATAACTTATTAGTTATTTCAATAATAGATTATAAGGAACAAACATATCTTTGATATTTTATAAAAGATTTTTTTGTTTATTCGTATTATAAATAAAAACCATTTCCACTTACTCTTAAATAGTAAGTTATATACGCAACCACATTACGTACTAATAGAATTTTAACATAATAGGTAAAGTTATTGACATATATCACTATAATAATAACCCTCAGGTGAGTACAACTAATATTAAATCGGTGTAAATAGGTTTTTTTAAATTTTTTTATATAATTAAGAATACATAAGAATATATTTGATTTAGACCACAATGGATTTAAAATTAACTTTTATATAATTAGCAGAGTATGATGAACATATTATTGAATAATATTAAAAAAAACAAAAATATTAAATACAATTTCAATGAGTAGTGTATTTTATAACAGTTTTGAATGATTATCATTTTAGTTACAAAAACTATAATACAATTTTACAATAATAGTATGATGTATTTTTTGAAATAGAAGTTTCTTTCGTTCGTTTAAAATTCAACAAATTTAAAAATTGTTTTTTCTATATTACATATTTACATATAAAATATAAATAACTCAACAAAATGGCTATTTTCAAATTTTCAAAAAAATATTTTAAGGGTTATTGACTTTTATATTTTAAACCACTGTAATAGGTAGGCTATTATCTATATTATATTACATTGAAAAAAACTGTACTACTGTATCTGCATTATGTTTCAAATTACAGCTACTGACTACAATTAATTTACATACAATATATAAATGAATTTAATGGATCTTAACATATTATTAACTACATAAAAACATATATTTATAGTTGTGTGTACAGCCACAATTAATGTGTGATTGGTGTTCAGATACTCAATTGTCATATAATGAAAAAGTAATATTTCATGGTAAACAAAATGTGCATATTATTAATAATTTGGTTATGTTTAGGGTAAATTTTCGGCAAATAATGGAGCTGGATTTATGGTTCGTTATATTGATTTTGACGATCCTGATAATTGTTGTCAATGTGAAACCCCTTACCCTGCGTTCAATGCTATTCTAGATGGTTTTAATAATGTTGAAACAAAAACTTGTGATTTATTTAATAGAGGTTAAACAGCAGCAAGTCAAATAATTAAAACCGATGTAAGTTATTATACCAGAATTACGTATTGTAGTCATTTATTTATTATTCATTAAAGTTTAGAAATACCACCAACGATAAAATGTACAACAGTAAATATGGACAGCTTCATCAAGAATAATTTAATATTTTAATTAAGATATTTAAAAAGAATTGAAAGAATCTATCTAAAACGTCCTGAGTATAGACATAAATAATACTGGTTATATTACATTGATCACTTTTTGTTTTATATACATTTAATTAATTATATTCGATAATTTTATTATTTTCAAATTTTTTTTAAATAAATATATTACGATTAACTAACTGAATATTTTTATGTGTGATTTTTCCAACAATGATCAAGTTTAAAATCTCATTTATTTGGTAATTATATTTTTACTAAACAATTATGGATTTATGTTTATAAGTTTTGACAAAATATATTTATTTATTTATTTATTTATAATATAAAAACGCCAAACGGCAATTTTAAATTAACAGATAAAGTTTAAAATTAATAGATATAACAGTAATATAATAATACAAATACACACAAAATTAGAACATATGGAAAAACACAACATAATATAAACTAAATGGTAATACCTTAATTTAGTAATATAAAACTATGATACAACATATTTATAACAATTATATTATATAATTACTTATTAAAATCAAAATTAAGATTATTCAGATTACGAAGCATTCTGTGTAAGGTGTGATTATGTCCGTATAATGTATTGTGAGTTGGAACTTGGAAGAGTGCGTGATTTCTGGAGAAGAAGGATGGGATACGAAAACATATTTTAGAGAGGAGATCGGGTGCATCTATGGTGCCACCTAGGAGTGAGGTTATAAAGCGCTCATCAGCATCTTGTCGACGAGTTGACAGCATTGGTATTCCCAATGAACTACGAATTAAGGAATAGTCATGCGTAGGGTGAGGTATCTTCATTATGTAGGCAATGTAGGAAAGAAATCTATTTTGTACACGCTCGAGTCTTAGTTCGTCTTTAGCTAGGTAGGGATGCCACACCACCACACCGTATTCTAATATAGAACGTACTAATGAGAAGTATAATGTGCAGAGACAACGAGCAGAAGAAAACATACATAATGTATATCATACATTAAAAGTAATTTTATAAAATATCTATTAAGTAGAATATGAATATTCGTTTTTATAAAACATTTAATCTTCAAGTTGCTATAACGTATCATTTATAAGCTACGATAAAACATAATTAATTAAGACTAAAGTTGTTTTATGTATAATTTCACTTTTATTTATTGGTTTTTTGTTATTTCCAAATATTTTAAAAAGTTTGACCTTTAAACTTTTTCATTAACTGATTGATATTTAATAGAGTATTAACTTATAGTATGTCGTGAAAAGTTAAAGCCTACATTATTTATACTAAATAAATTCCAAATGAAAAATATCCAAACACAGAATGCTTTTAAATGAGATAAAAGAATTTGTTCATTATATTTATATTCTTATAAGCTCTTAAAGTTTGCCAATTACTATACAATTCTCAACACCTATCTACTTGTTGAACTTTGTTGTAACAAGAATAAATAAGTACTTAATACCGATCTAAAAGATTTATTAATTTATTGTTTATGCTTATATTGTATTTTATGTGCTAATTAAACGGCACTAAAAACATTTTTTATTTCATAATGTATCTAAAGCCTGAATAATTAGATTACATTTATCTATATTTCATAAAAGTATAAACCTAAAAGTACTAGTGTGCTTTAAAAGCCTTAATTTTAAATAAAATTGCAACTTTCAAAATAATAAATAATTTGTTACTGAATAATTATTATATTTTTCTTGATTAATCATTTGCATTTATTTAGTACCAATTTAGTCGAAAGGAAATTAATTAAGTACTTACTTTTATATATAGAACGTTCCAGAATATTCTCGATAGGTTCATTTTATAAAAGCCCCATGCGATAACGGAATTGTTATTATGAATAATGCGTGTAGCTGATTTTCAAATGCAGCTTGAAAATGTTGTTGATTTTATTTTATTTTATTATTTTTAGTAGTACGTAATGTGCAATTGTTTAAATCTTAGTATTGTAGTTTTAAATATACCTACAACTGTTTTTAATAAATATTTTATATCTAAAACCGCCTAAAATTTTATTTATTTCTATAGTTTTTATTACTACACTATAATATCTCATACCTTAAAAAAAACAGTAAAAAGTAAAGAAAGTAAAAAAAGAATATAGTCAATATCAGTGTTCGTTTGTTGGAATTCATTTAATGCACGATTTGTTCATTTAATACGAATACTTGTTTTTTTTTTATGGTTGAATTTTTAAAAACAAAATTTGTTTTAACACTATCAAAATGTGAATTTTATATTGCATATCATTTTTATGTATAATACAAATATATTTTATGACCATTTATGAATTCCATAATTATGTAGTTTAAAGATTTAAAATCCTTAGTTGTTCATTCACTGGCTCTGTTATCCTATAGTTGTGATTTAAAACCCTTAATTTTAAATAAAATTGTAACTTTCAAGATAATAAATAATTTGTTACTGATTAATGACTACATTTTTCCTGATTAATCATTTCCTATTATTCAGTGCCCATTTAGTCAATGGGAAATTAATTACGTACTTTTATACATAGAACGTTCCCGAATATTCTCGATAAGTTCGTTTTAAAAAGTCCCATGTGATCACGGGTTAGTTATTATGAATGAGGTGTGTAGCTGATTTTTAAATACAGCTTACGGATGATCCATTAAGTTGTATCGCGGCTGTTTTTCAACATATTATGTCCTATTACACGGTGCATGTATTAACACGCAGACACTAAATAATATCATATTATATTCAATGTAAATTAGAATAAACCAAATAATGTAAAAATAATTGTGTATTATAGTCAAATTTGGATTAATAAAAGACTTTCAGAAACACAAAAAAAATGTTAAGTGCCATTATTAATATCCCAAAATGAAATAAAGTTATAAGTGTATAACTTATTACGATTAAAAAAATTAAACTAAAGTCAACAAAATGAAGTGGATTAATGGAAATAACAATAGTTTTTTATTAAATTAAGATTTTAAATTTTCTTCCTTTGAAAGATGCTTATGGTTCAATATTATCCTCACCTCCCATCACACAAATGTTGTAAGATTTCTAAACTTTTACATTAACATACTAATATTTTATAACAGTGTTCGCGAAAATGTATTTGGAATACAACTTTCTTGAATCAAATACTCAGTGTTAAATTTCATATAATTTGGAGCATATCTTGACATTGGAACATTAGATTCAAAGCTATATTATTGTCTTCAAATTAAATAAATTTGATTAGACACAAAAATGAAATATGTTTGACCAGAATAAGACGTAATTGCCTAAATTATCAAATCATTTTTAAGTTATATCTATAACTTTTAATATCATCATTGCATAGTCACCGACAAACATCTTTGTTCTACTGTATGTTTAGTTGAAATTTTCAAATAAAAAAAATATATAAACTAACTTATAAAGGTATTTTAACCTACACAGTTTAAGTAGTTATGGATAGGCACAGATTTTTTATAAGTTAATTATATTATACATGGAGCTGGATTTATGGTTCGTTATATTGATTATGATAATAATTTTAATAGTTGATGTGATAACTCGTACGATGCGTTAAAGACTATTCTAGATGGTTTTAATAATTGTCAAACGAAAATGTCTAATTTATTAAATAGAGATTAAAAAGTATTAGTAGTAGTATTATTAGTAGTAGTACTATTAAAAGTAAAAAGTCAAATAATTATAATGCATATACAGTTTTATATCACTTGCAATTTCGTGTTGCAACCTTTTATTTATTATTTATTAAAGTTTTTAAAACATTATTAATAATAACATTCATAGCAATGAATATTGACTACGTTATCAAGATTACTTTAATATTTTTGTAGAAAATATATCATTCATAGAATAAATAATGTGTGTCTGGCTTGGCATGTCTTCAATCTTAGTAAATAATATTTATTTATTTTGTTGATCAATTCAATATAGATTTTATTAACGACCAACTGTATGGCCAGATTCGCTGTAGAGGTAGACAATTAATGAACAAAATAACTAAATAAGATACGATGATGATTAAAATATTTAGTATATTACTATTATATGGTTTCAATGTCTTAAACAAAAACAATACAACGTAGAATCAAATTATTTAATCATCTATGTTTATATAATTATAATATTTTGCAATAGTAATTTATCTGCTCGTAATAACATAACGTTGACTTGAATTTTTCTAAAATTAAGTATTATTATTTGGACATTATTTACAGATTTTAAGTCAATTTTTTATTAATTACTAGTTACACATTTTTAAAACTGTTCATTAATGTCTATTTTAAATTTATGTTATACATTATTTATTTGCGTGTACAATTGTAGTACATTCACTTGATAATTGTTTAGCAAACAGTTTAAATTAATAAATCATTATATAAGTACAATTTAGAAATAATTAATTAAAAACATATTATAGTCAAAATAAATAAAATAAATAACTTACTATATAAATGAGTTAAAAGGTTAATTTTAATGTAGAAAAAAAAATGAAAATCTTGTAACACTCTATGTGTGAATAATACTTTAAATCAACATATTACACAAAATTAATAATAATGTGCTATAATCATTTATTCTATTTGATTAGTAGTATTTTTATCTTATCAGAACGTACACAATCTCAAGATTCAAGAGGTGAGCTTTTTTTTTAAATAGATATTTTTATTTTTTAAAGAAAATTAAAATTAGGTACTAAAGGAAGATGGTAAACTACAGAAAAATTACACCTTTTTAAGGTATATCGTTAAGATAATATGCACACAGTACCTATATATATATTATGTATATCAAATAAATTGCCTCAGTTTAGATATCGACTTTAAGAAAAGATGGAATTTTACTGCACAGTAGATTACGAGTGGATCACTGTAATTGATGTGTAAAAAATTAAATTCAATTAAAGAATGTCATAGTATAAGAAAAGCGTTACTGAGAATAAATGATGATTTGGATATTTTATATTATATTAAAATTATGTTCATAAGTGATTTATCTTACAATTGTATTCAATTTTTTTTCGGAAACATTATAACCTACATGAATATTAGTTATCATAATAGAATTGATCGATTTACCGTAAATCGACTTTGATATATTCGTTGTATAAAATAAATAGACAATAACTTACGATTAATTAAGATTCTTAGAAAATCTTACTATACGCATAGTTATAATAATATAAGTAAAAATTTTAAATCTTTATACAGAATGTTATTGATTAACCACATAATAACTTTAATCGTTATTTTTTATTAAAATATCTAACTTTTTCTAAATTTAAACTTAAAATGTTGTTTATTTTTTTTCAGTGTATAATATTCATATGAGGGACTTTATGTACATATTATGAGACAAAGCTATCTAAATTTAATATTTTTGTTTTAAGATCAAATAATAACAATATGTATTTTGTATTATTACTATTTAATGTGTAACCAATAATGTAACTTTAAATTTGATATTTTTATCTATTATTTATACTAAAAAATGTATAGGTATATTTTTTCCAGTACTCCCTCGATAACACGAATTATTGAGTAACACATACCGGTTTTCCGGTCACGAGAAAGGCCAAAAGGCTATAACTTAAGGTAGGTTTTTTTATTTCCTTGGTGTATACCAGTTTTTTGGTTAAGAGGACGCCATACCCGCATGTGTTGTCTTTGTCTTACTAACGTACATCATAACAAATTTTCGTTCAGCAGAATACATTTTGTGATGTTAGCTTTAATATTAAAGGAAATTTTCCTATTATCAAATTTAAAGGTAAGAATAAATGAATAAAATGACATATTTTTTTAATTATTATTATTTTAAAGTGAGATACAGCTTTGTAAAATATTACAACTTTAAAATGTTCATAACTCACTTTGAAATAATAATATCAGTAAAATCATATGTCATTGTCTATAGAATATTCTTACTTTTAAATTTTATTATAGGTAAATTTACTCTAATAAGCTAAAAACACAAAATGTATTCTGCTGAACGAAAACTTGTTATGATGTACGTTAGTAAGACAGAGACAATACATGTGGGTTTGGCGCCCTCTTAATACGAAACTCGAACAAATTTTAAGAACTACATTGTAGTTTTGTTGATTTACATGAAAAGTATCATTTTGTATTTGAATTTTATTACACATATGTAATCATCTAATCTTTATTACGGCTAAGGTGTATTATTGTAGCCTTATCTTATCCTTATCCTTCTAATTATATATGTAAGTTTATAATATGTATTATAAAATTAAATGCTCTATTGAACAGTTTTAAGTTGACTTTGTTGGTAATTTGTTGTGTAAATCTGAAGAATTTACCAATGAGATTTAACACGAAGCAAATTTCTATCAATCTAAAACCTAAACAACTCGTTTTAGTGGAAGTAGAAATACGTTAAAACTACCTAAAACAAAAGTCGCTGGGAAATTTTACATATAGGCGATAGGGGGGTCGCCCCCCGTCTTGGGATCTTCCTTGATCATATTTTATTTATTGATTATAAGTTGAACTTGTTGTATACGAAAAAATTGTAAAATTATATTGCTATGAGTTTTTGTTTGGTTTTCAGGCCCTGGAGTATCGTCGTGTTGTTTTTATGGTTTACGCAGTGAATCTGATTGTGGTCTTTCGGAAGTCTTGGTAACAGACACTCCAGAGGAGTGTACGTCTATTATTTACAATGCGGTTATTGTAGATTTAAAATACCATATTTCTGACCTCACAGCGGAAAACAATTTTAGTAATATTACACTATTATTAAAATTAATATAAACATAATATGATATTATTACGAAAATACAAATATTTCTACGTGTAAAATATATAAGCAATTATTAAAGTTTACTTTCGGAATTATAGACCAGGGGTATATGCGTGTTACACTTCATTTATTCGTTATCATTGTATAATCTCGCTTTTCATATAGTTATTTATTGCCTTTTTCTAAATATTCATGGGATAGACAACAAATACGACACTATAATTAATCTGTTTGTGTAGTCTAGAATGAAACTCAATAATATAAGAATTCATGATAATAACAAAAAAAATCATAGGACTTAATATTGATGAATATAAACTTTCAAAAACACTAAAAAAATTTTCATCTTTTAAAAATACTTTGTAATAAAATAATATAGTAAAATAAGTTACAAGTTTATAGTTAAAATCGTTCGAAGATAATTTTTTTTTTAAATTAAACTACACTTAACACGGTAAAATAAATGAATGTCGATTTAACCGTTCTTTTTTAAATTTAGATATAAAATTTATTATTCCTTTTGTAGTTATAGATTAAATACTCTTCTCCTACCTTCCACCCATCCCAACATTTTTTTGGAATATCTAAATATGGAAATTTAACTTCATAATATTTCTTAACGCCCATTTCAAAAATGTGTTTTAAGAACAGTCAAATATTTTATATTTAAATTTAAACGATTCGGAGCAAATTTTGACATTGAGAAAATTAGGTTTAATTTACTACATTATCGAATATCGCATAAATGTCATCATATCTGTTAAGTTAATCATGACTCATATAAAAATAAAACTAGTTATAATTAAAAGATTTTAATAAATTATTTATGAATTTAAATGTTTTTTTTAATTTTTATAGAAATTTTAGATAAATTGTTGAAAAGTGGTAAGCGTGTAATTGTGTATTACGGTCACATTTCTCAAGCAGAATGGTCTACAGTGCTTGCTTGTGAATCATCTAACGGAGGAGCAAACTCGAAAAATGAAATGAAAGGATTACAGGCTTTTTTGAATAAACATCCAAAGATTGCTGGTGTTATACTCTACTCTTTACAGTTTGATGTAAGTACCTGATTACTTTTAACTGTTAAATTAATGAAAGCTTAAAATTGTATAGTAGATTATTAAAGCCGATAAATATATCTAATTGTATTATTAATTAATTTTGAAATTTGAATAATTTTTAGTTACATAATCAAGGTTAAAATTACAAATATTGCAGAACACTGACATAAAGAATAAAATTAATTGTATAATTAATGTATAAATCAAACTATTGAAATCTATTAAATATTTCACTTATTATTAAAAGATCATTTTAAATTACGAGTATATTACATAATTAATTAAATTGAATTATTAATTATATTAGTATTTTAAAAATGGGGGAAATTAATCTACTTATTGCAACGAAACAAACTGTCATGACATTTTGTTATACGTAAAATTCTAACATGCCTACAGCCACACTTTTTTGTGCTACACTTTGTTTTACTGTTACATATCGTATACCTTTGCCTACCAAGTTTATATTTTTCAATTCGGTAGAAAAATAAATCTTATTTCAGATACTAAATTAATAAATTATTTAATATATTTTAAAATATTTCACATATTATATTCTGTAATTAAAAAAAAATGTTGGTTATTGCGCAAATCAATTGTTTTCAATAAAATATATTTACGCTGAATAAAAATACATCATACTATAAACAAGTATACCAACTGACTAATAAATTGGATAAATGTTAAAAAATTAAATTTTAGACTTTTATTAGAGGATGTTAACATAATATACCACATACATTGATTAATGTTGACATAGGTACGAATAGCACATAGTATGGCATAATCTAGACAATAGTATAAAATACAATCAACATGTTTAATTACTGTTATGAAACAATACTATATTTGTAATTTATTTAAATTATGATTATTTAACTATAGAAAAATTGAATGTTTAACGTTTAATAACAATAATATATGTATCATACTAAATGTTAACGAGGCAACATAGCACGGTGAGTGTCTAGATATTATAAAGAGTATTGTTGTTTTAATAATAAAACATTTTATTGAAATTATCAAATTATACAATACTTTATAGTTTATACTGTATACTGTATAGGTACTAGGTAGAATTTTAAACATGTTTAATACTATTTCGTTATTCCTAAATTTGATTAAATATTATCGGCAATACTAACATTCTAACATTCACCAATATCGTTATGCAAATGTCTATATTCATTATTGAATGCTTACAAACAGTATGCCAGTATTCACCAATGACTGTCACTTTGGTGTACGACATACATAAACTGGTGACTGTCAGCATTCACCAATCGTGGACATTCACAGTAACATAAATAATATATATACATACATTATAACATAATATATACATAAATAAATATCCATCTATTTAGTAAATTAACTTTTCACGAATGTTTTACATGATTAATTTTTTTTTATATTCTAAATATGAAATGTATAGTTTCATGATCAAATGTAAACCACTTTTCCAATTTAACATAATGTACAATAAATAACATGGTATACAAATATTTATTAAAAGTGTATTATAATCAATTTTTTGATAGACTTCTTCCTCAGAATTTCCGGCATATTCTGAAAATCTTAAAGCATATCTCGATGTGATGAGAAACACTTTTCCAGAACTGATAATTGGCCTCGATATATTCGGATTTATTTTAATAGATCAGTATAACGATCCTAAGTTTAAATGTGAGTATGTTTATATGATTTATAAATTTATAATAATATGAGTAATATTTGAAACGACTTGAATATATATACAAGTTGTACAATTTATTGTTATTCGTATGAAATATTTTTATGATTCCAAAATTAAATTATATTTAAAAAAAAAATGTTTTTTTCATTATAGCCGATTTATAAGTACCTACATTATTTGATTTTTAACTTAGTTTTTTTATGAAATATACTCAATGAATTTTTCAAAATGCTTAGTATAATTTCGAGCAATTAATTATCAATTTAAATTATCACATTTTAGGTTACGTTAGGTTAGATTTTAAGAAACATATCATACAATATACTTTATAGACGATTTTTATATAAGCTGACAGACTGAGTCTTCGCTTAGAATAATTTGTCGTATGTTAAAATGTATATCATTATTGAATCTAAATTAAACACATACATTACAGTTACTTACTCTTCAATAGTGGTTAAGGATCAGACAACAACTACTGTACAGAATATAAAAGGGATTTCCTTCTTTTTTTATTTAATGTGGAAAAAATATTTAGGCAAACATTTAAAGTACATACTATAAGTATATTATTGTAAACGTTGATTATACGATTTCTTGTACGATTGATAAGAATGGTAAATTGTAAATCGATTTTTTTAAATCCATTTAATAGTTTATGATAAACATAAAACTTATACTGTGTTACAATACTAATAAAAAATAAAAATAAAATATTAGTTTTATGTGTGCTTAGAAAATTTTGTTTTCAATATTTTTTAAAGGGTTGGATATTAAAGTAATAGATCCTGCAGTAGATTTTTATGCTGTTACTCTAGAGTACTTTAATAAATGCTCTCCTGACTTTAGAAATACCGGAACCACTCCAATGAATGGATCAAATACAAATCATACATTGGTATTGAGAAATTATTATCGATCAAGATTATTTTTATAATTTTATAATTTTTCTTTTTTTCTAGGAAATATTGAAAGATGTCTTAACAAAGTTATCTTTTCCAAAAGAAAAAACATATTTTAAATTTTCTACAAGCCCATCAACAATGAAGGAATCAGATAATCTTTGTACTGTGAATTTTGGAGCGGTATACATATTTAACATAAATTAATAATTTACTTATTATCTATTATAGTTACGCTTAAGTATTATATTAATATACATAGGCGTACACAGACTTTAATTTCAGGTCGAGTCTGCAAAAATTAGTGCCTCAGTACTTGGACAGTGCCGCTAATTTTTTTTACACATTAACATACTACATAAAATTATAATCGTAAATTTAACACTATATATAACATTTATATACCTATACAAATAGAATCAAGTTGTATGTACACACTGCACACACATTAATGCGTAGGTAAAAACTTATAGGAGGTACTTGTATATTTTCTAAGTAAAATTAAAATACATATTAATTAATACATACCTACCAAATGCATATTTATATATGTAACTTTACATATAAACTTAATAAGTAATATATTAATGTGTAATTATGTAATAATTGATAAACCAATTTTCCTATTCCATATAGGCGATAGGCCATTGTCTATACTAGGTATAGAGTTTAGACTCATATTAGTACTTCTATAGTCATACTAGGTACGTATTTTGATATTTTGTGCACAATGTTTTAGATAAATAAATATAAATAAATCAATAAAAATTATGAAGTGGTACACATATATTTTTAATTTTTTTTCAATATTACGACAAATACAATGTTCCTGATCTTCACGAATATAATGATAGAGTTAATAAAATATACACAAATTTGAAATTTTACTATGCCCTTAAAAAGATTCCCGTCTAACTGGGGCTTGTCCGGCTTGCCCCGTGCATACGCCTATGTTAATATGATTATACACTATTCCGAAAGAGAATAATCATTACACATTACAATGAATGTTATACTAGTAGTACACTAAATAATATATATCTAATATCTATATTGAAGAGTCTTATAACATGGGCCATATTAGTATACAAAAATGTTATAAAATAGAGAGCTAGCTGCATAATTTGTAGATAATACTTATAATAGATGTGTATAAGAAATTACGTTATTCTCATAATTTTGCTCAACCTAGAGAAGCTATGCATTTTTTTCTGTAAATATAAATATAAATTAATTTAATTACACACTTAATAAAACTAACAATCTTTAAGTAAAATTCTGAAGTATAAAAATATTTTGCATAAACATACACATTTTACTTTATTCTATTTAAAACTGCACGATAAGTAAATGTATATGCAATACACATTATAGTTTATACCCATGCACGATATGATTCTTTTTTATAATAAATGTTTTCCGTTTTGATGTCCAAGATCACTTAAAAGTACTACCGATCTACACATGTACACAAGCCAAAAGGGATTGGACTCATTGCCCATTCCCTTTAAAATCAAAACTTATATGAGCCATTTATTAAATTAGATCGAATTCCGTGATTAAAATAAGCCTATAATATGAAATATATATTTATGACACTATGTTTATCCAACAAACTTATACTAATATAACTTTTATTGAAATTATTACAGTCGTTTATATATAATTGAATGTATAGAACCTCAGTAATTTTTAATGAAATATGTTTATAGATGTGTAAAGACCCAAAAGTAGCAACTGATTGGTGTGCCGATACTCAATTATCATTCAATGAAAAAGTAATATCTTTTATTAAATAAAAGTTTAGATGTTTTTGATAAATTTATTATTTTTAGGGTCGATATTCGGAAAAATATGGAGCAGGATTTATGGCTAATTATGTTGACTTTGATGATCCTGATAATTGCTGTAATTGTGAATACCCATACCCTGCGTTTCATGCTCTTCTAGATGGTTTTAATCTTGTTTCAACAAAAACATGTGATTCATTAATTAGACATTAAAAAATAGCAACATAAAACTTTGGAAAATATCTGCAATCATTAAAATGTTTGTAGTTAAAAAACAAGTTATAATTTCAAACCATATTTTGTTTTAAAACTTGTTTTTCTTTCAATGTATTGATAAGAAACTAAAAACTAATTGCAATCATTTAAATAAATAGGCAAGTTACCTGTTAAAAGAAAATGTTGTTGATTTTATTTTATTTTATTATTTTTAGTAGTACGTAATGTGCAATTGTTTGAAACGTAGTATTGTAGTTTTAAATATACCTACAACTGTTTTTAATAAATATTTTATAAAACCACCTAACATTTTATTTATTACTATAGTTTTTATTACTAAACTATAATATCTCATACCTTATAAAAAACAGTAAAAAGTAAAGTAAGTAAAAAAAGAATATAGTCAATATCAGTGTTTGTTTGTTGGAATTCATTTAATGCAAGATTTGTTCATTTAATATGAATATTTGTTTTTTTTTATGGTTGACTTTTTAAAAACAAAATTTGTTTTAACACTATCAAAATGAATTTTATGTTGCATATCATTTTTATGTATAATACAAATATATTTTATGACCGTAAATTATGAATAATGATTGTCAAACGAAAATGTGTAATTTATTAAATAGAGATTAAAAAGTATTAGTAATAGTATTGGTAGTAGTAGACAGTAGTACTATTAAAAGTAAGAAGTCAAATAATTATAATGCATATACAGTTTTATATCACTTGCAATTTCGTGTTGCAACCTTTTATTTATTATTTATTAAAGTTTTTAAAACATTATTAATAATAACATTCATAGCAATGAATATTGACTACGTTATCAAGATTACTTTAATATTTTTGTAGAAAATATATCATTCATAGAATAAATAATGTGTGTCTGGCTTGGCATGTCTTCAATCTTAGTAAATAATATTTATTTATTTTGTTGATCAATTCAATATAGATTTTATTAACGACCAACTGTATGGCCAGATTCGCTGTAGAGGTAGACAATTAATGAACAAAATAACTAAATAAGATACGATGATGATTAAAATATTTAGTATATTACTATTATATGGTTTCAATGTCTTAAACAAAAACAATACAACGTAGAATCAAATTATTTAATCATCTATGTTTATATAATTATAATATTTTGCAATAGTAATTTATCTGCTCGTAATAACATAACGTTGACTTGAATTTTTCTAAAATTAAGTATTATTATTTGGACATTATTTACAGATTTTAAGTCAATTTTTTATTTATTACTAGTTACACATTTTTAAAACTGTTCATTAATATCTATTTTAAATTTATGTTATACATTATTTATTTGCGTGTACAATTGTAGCACATTCACTTGATAAAACAAGTGTTTAGCAAACAGTTTAAATTAATAAATCATTATATAAGTACAATTTAGAAATAATTAATTAAAAACATATTATAGTCAAAATAAATAAAATAAATAACTTACTATATAAATGAGTTAAAAGGTTAATTTTAATGTAAAAAAAAAAATGAAAATCTTGTAACACTCTATGTGTGAATAATACTTTAAATCAACATATTACACAAAATTAATAATAATGTGCTATAATCATTTATTCTATTTGATTAGTAGTATTTTTATCTTATCAGAACGTACACAATCTCAAGATTCAAGAGGTGAGCTTTTTTTTAAATAGATATTTTTATTTTTTAAAGAAAATTAAAATTAGGTACTAAAGGAAGATGGTAAACTACAGAAAAATTACACCTTTTTAAGGTATATCGTTAAGATAATATGCACACAGTACCTATATATATATTATGTATATCAAATAAATTGCCTCAGTTTAGATATCGACTTTAAGAAAAGATGGAATTTTACTGCACAGTAGATTACGAGTGGATCACTGTAATTGATGTGTAAAAAATTAAATTCAATTAAAGAATGTCATAGTATAAGAAAAGCGTTACTGAGAATAAATGATGATTTGGATATTTTATATTATATTAAAATTATGTTCATAAGTGATTTATCTTACAATTGTATTCAATTTTTTTTCGGAAACATTATAACCTACATGAATATTAGTTATCATAATAGAATTGATCGATTTACCGTAAATCGACTTTGATATATTCGTTGTATAAAATAAATAGATAATAACTTACGATTAATTAAGATTCTTAGAAAATCTTACTATACGCATAGTTATAATAATATAAGTAAAAATTTTAAATCTTTATACAGAATGTTATTGATTAACCACATAATAACTTTAATCGTTATTTTTTATTAAAATATCTAACTTTTTCTAAATTTAAACTTAAAATGTTGTTTATTTTTTTTCAGTGTATAATATTCATATGAGGGACTTTATGTACATATTATGAGACAAAGCTATCTAAATTTAATATTTTTGTTTTAAGATCAAATAATAACAATATGTATTTTGTATTATTACTATTTAATGTGTAACCAATAATGTAACTTTAAATTTGATATTTTTATCCATTATTTATACTAAAAAATGTATAGGTATATTTTTTCCAGTACTCCCTCGATAACACGAATTATTGAATAACACATACCGGTTTTCCGGTCACGAGTAAGGCCTATAACTTAAGGTAGGTTTTTTTTATTTCCTTGGTGTATACGAGTTTTTGTAGTGAACAATTTTAAGTTGACTGTTGGTAATTTATTCTGAAAAATTTACCAATGAGGTTTAAAACAAGCAAATTTTTATCAATCTTAAAACTAAACAGCTCGTTGTAGTGGAAGTAGAAATACGTTAAAACTACCTAAAACAAAAGTCGAGGAGTAATTTGACATATAGGTGATAGGGGATCGCCCCCTGCCTTGAGATCTTCCTTAATCATATTTTTACATTTTAACCACGTATAGTATATCTATATTATAGAGGCTATGGACTGTGAATAGCATATGCAGTAATTACACAGACTTCTAAGCCAACTTGGTATTTAAATCAGTAGATGCACCCGGTGGTTAGATTTAGCGGTCACAGACTCTCGGATATTTCCATAACAGTTGTACAGTACAAATATATGACAGTTGCAGAAATTTCTTCAATTAAAACCACGTTGGATAATAAATATTTTAAATTTTGTAGATTGATAAAGCATTAAAAAAAAAAATTAAATTAAAACAATGTTCATCTTGGAACATCTTCTGTGTTGGCGCCCTATATAGACAGTCACCCAAATCAATTAAAATAATTTTCGTCGCCTCAGTCAATGTCACAGCACTAAGAATCTTACGCAAGGATCAAGAACTAACAAACGAAATCATTTTTGTATATATTTAATAAAATTACAAAATAATAATCCTAAAAAAATCCCTATTAAAACTATATAGATACATCTGCATTATATTTTGTATAGTGACTTTTATAAATAATTTTAATAAGAATTAATTTACTTACTTAATTTAATTAAAAATATGTACATCATATTGACATTTGCTTTTAATTCAAAATACAAAAATTTATTGATTATAAGTTGAACTTGTTGTATACGAAAAAATTGTAAAATTATATTACTATGAGTTTTTGTTTGTTTTTCAGGCCCTGGAGTATCGTCGTGTTGTTTTTATGGTTTTCGCAATAAAGCTGATTGTGGTCTTTCGGAAGTCTTGATAACAGACACTCCAAAGGAGTGTACGTCTATGATTTACAGTGCAGTTAATATAGATTTAAATCACAAGGTTTCTGACCACGTATCGGCCGACAATTTCAGTAATATTACACTGTTATTAAAATTAATATATAAACATAATATGGTATTATTACGAAAATACAAATATTTCCATGTGTAAAATATATAAACAATTAATAAACTTTACTTTCAGAATTTATCATAAGAAAAATGTATATTATATATTATAGTATAGACCAGGAGTGGTCAACTTTAATAGACTTGCGATCGACCTTTCTAGTTTTTCTAGGTTTTCGCGATAGACCAAAAAAAAAAAAGGTTGTCAATAAACTAAAAATATATTTTATATATATGCGTGTTACACTTCTTTTATTCGATATTATCAGTGTCTAATCTCGTTATTCATAGTATTTTATTGCCTTTTCTAAATATCATTTTTATATTCGTAGTAGGATATACAAAGATTCACAAATTTACAAAAAAATAAAATGTATTTGTTTTCTGAAAAAATTAAAAATTCAAGAAAATTCAAAAGTGTGTCGCGATCGACCGGTTGGCCATCCCTGGTATAGACAACAAATGCGACACTATAATAATTTGTTTAAGTAGTCTAGAATGAAACTCAATAATATAAGAATTCAAGATAAAAAATAAATCATATGATTTAATAATGAATATAAACTTTCAGGAGCATTAAAATACCATGAAATAAAATAATATAGTAAAATAAGTTATAAGTTTATAGTTAACATCGATTCAAAAATCAAAAATAATTTGTTCCGAAAATTAAACTACATTCAAACAGCAAAATAAATTAATGGCGATTTAACTGTTTGTTTTTTATTTTTAATTTAAATATAAAATGTATTACTCCTTTTGTAGTTGAAAATTAAACACTTTTCTCCTACCCATCCCAACATTTTCTTGAAATATCTAATTATGGAAATTTAACTTCATAATACTCCCATTGCAAAAATGTGTTTTGAGAACAACTCTATTGAGTCAAATACTTTATTTTTAAATTAAAACGATTTCGGTGCAAATTTTGACATTGAAAAATTGGGTTTAATTCAAATGTAATTATTTTTACATTATATAATTCACGTATCCTATGTAACAACGCAAGTAGAGGACCTGTGGATTACATTTATAACTTAAGTCGGTCGACTGCGAATATAGTAATATTTGTGTCACGGATAATATTCCATAGTATGATGACATTATTTGATGGAACTGCATACATGAATAACGCCATGTCTGATTTATCAGTAATAATACAATATAAATATAGTTAGGTATGATATTCCACAGAATTATACGATATTTACTTCATGGTCGAATATCGCATAAATGCCATCATACCTGATAGGTTAATCATGACTTATATAAAAATAAAACTAGTAATAATTAAAAGACATTAATAAATTATGTAGGAATTTAAATGTTTTTTTCAATTTTATAGAAACTTTAGATAAAATGTTGAAAAGTGGTAAGCGTATGATTGTGTATTATGGCCGCAATAATCAAGCAGAATGGTCTTCAATGCTTGCTTGTGAATCATCTAACGGAGGAGCAAACTCGAAAGATGAAATGAAAGGATTAAAGGAATTTTTGGATGAACATCCAAAGATTGCTGGTATTATAATCTACGGCTTACAATATGATGTAAGTACCTGATTACTTTTAACTGTTTAATTAATAAAAGCTTAAAATTGTCTAGTAGATATTTAAAGCCGATAAATATATCTAATTGTATGATTAATTAATTTTGAAATTTGAATAATTTTTAGTTACAAAATTAAAGTTAAAATTACACTTATTGCAGAACAAACACATAATGAATAAAATTAATTGTATAATATTATAATAAATCTATAAATCAAACTATATATTCATATTTTATTGAAATTGTCAAATTATACAATACTTTATACTGTATAGGCACTAGGTAGAATGTTTAACATGTTTAATATTTTTCCGTTATCCCTAAAATTAATACAATATTAACGGCAATACTAACATTCACCAATATCGATACGCAAATGTCTACAAACACTATTGAATTACAAACAGTACAAATTTGATCAGTATGTCAGCATTCACCAATGACTTTGCCACTTACCCAGATAGCATTTTCGCAATGATAATGTTTTATTAATATCACATTTTCATCAGAAAAATATAATTTAAAAAAATATATTAATATAATGTAAAATAATTACGACGATATTAACTGGTGACTGTCTGCATTCATCAATCGCGGACAATCACAGTAACATATATTATATATAATATGCATACATTATATAACTAAAACCAATAAAACGATACATTTTTTTATTATACAATAAAAATTGTAATATACATAAATAAATACTCGTATATTTGGTAAATTAATTTTTTACGAATGTTTAACATGCTTAACACATTTTTTTTAACCATTTTTCCAATTTAACATAATGTACTATATCTAACATGATATACAAATATTTATTAAAAGTTTATTATAATCAATTTTTTTATAGACTTCTTCCTCAGAATTCCCGACATATTCTGAAAATTTTAAAGTATATCTCGATGTGATGAGAAGCACTTTTCCAGAACTGATAATTGGCATCGATATATTCGGAATAATTTTAATAGATCAGTATAACGATCCTAAGTTTAAATGTGAGTATGTTTATATGATTTATAAATTTATAATAATATGAGTAATATTTGAAACGACTTGAATATATATACAAGTTGTACAATTTATTGTTATTCGTATGAAATATTTTTATGATTCCAAAATTAAATTATATTTAAAAAAAAAAATGTTTTTTTCATTATAGCCGATTTATAAGTACCTACATTATTTGATTTTTAACTTAGTTTTTTTATGAAATATACTCAATGAATTTTTCAAAATGCTTAGTATAATTTCGAGCAATTAATTATCAATTTAAATTATCACATTTTAGGTTACGTTAGGTTAGATTTTAAGAAACATATCATACAATATACTTTATAGACGATTTTTATATAAGCTGACAGACTGAGTCTTCGCTTAGAATAATTTGTCGTATGTTAAAATGTATATCATTATTGAATATAAATTAATTAAACACATACATTACAGTTACTTACTCTTCAATAGTGGTTAAGGATCAGACAACAACTACTGTACAGAATATAAAAGGGATTTCCTTCTTTTTTTATTTAATGTGGAAAAAATATTTAGGCAAACATTTAAAGTACATACTATAAGTATATTATTGTAAACGTTGATTATACGATTTCTTGTACGATTGATAAGAATGGTAAATTGTAAATCGATTTTTTTAAATCCATTTAATAGTTTATGATAAACATAAAACTTATACTGTGTTACAATACTAATAAAAAATAAAAATAAAATATTAGTTTTATGTGTGCTTAGAAAATTTTGTTTTCAATATTTTTTAAAGGGTTGGATATTAAAGTAATAGATCCTGCAGTAGATTTTTATGCTGTTACTCTAGAGTACTTTAATGACTGCTCTCCTGACTTTAGAAATACCGGAACCACTCCAATGAATGGATCAAATACAAGTCATACATTGGTATTGAGTAATTATAATCGATCAAGATTATTTTTTTCATTTTATAATTGTTTTTATTTTTCTTAGGAAATATTGAGAGATGTCTTAACAAAGTTATCTTTTCCAAAAGAAAAAACATATTTTAAATTTTCTACGGGCCCATCAACAATGAAGGAATCAGATAATCTTTGTACTGCGAATTTTGAATTGGTATACAGATTTAACCAACAGATTTAACAATCTGTATAACAATATTTACTTATTATCTATTATAGTTACGCTTAAGTTATTATATTAATATGATTATACTCTATTCCGAAAGAGAATAATCATTGCACATTAGAATGAATGTTATACTAATTGTACACTAAAAAATATATATCTATATTGAAGAATCATTATCTTGTCTTATATCAAGAACTAAAATCAATACAAAAAAGTGTTATAAAATAGAGAGGTAGTTTCATAATTTGTAGATAATACTGATAATAGATGTGTATAAGAAATTACGTTATTCTCATAATTTCGCTCAACCCCGAGAAGCTATGCATTTTTTTCTGTTTATTTAAATATACATTAATTTAATTACATACTATATAAAACTAACAATTTGTAGGTAAAATTCTGAAGTATAAAAATATTTTGCATATACATACACATTTTACTTTATTCTATTTAAAACTGCACGATAAGTAAATGTATATGCAATACACATTATAGTTTATACCCATGCACGATATGATTATTTTTTATAATAAATGTTTTCCGTTTTGATGTCCAAGATCACTTAAAAGTACTACCGATCTACACATGTACACAAGCCAAAAGGGATTGGACTCATTGCCCATTCCCTTTAAAATCAAAACTTATATGAGCCATTTATTAAATTAGATCGAATTCCGTGATTAAAATAAGCCTATAATATGAAATATATATTTATGACACTATGTTTATCCAACAAACTTATACTAATATAACTTTTATTGAAATTATTACAGTCGTTTATATATAATTGAATGTATAGAACCTCAGTAATTTTTAATGAAATATGTTTATAGATGTGTAAAGACCCAAAAATAGCAACTGATTGGTGTGCCGATACTCAATTATCATTCAATGAAAAAGTAATATCTTTTATTAAATAAAAGTTTAGATGTTTTTGATAAATTTATTATTTTTAGGGTCGATATTCGGAAAAATATGGAGCAGGATTTATGGCTAATTATGTTGACTTTGATGATCCTGATAATTGCTGTAATTGTGAATACCCATACCCTGCGTTTCATGCTCTTCTAGATGGTTTTAATCTTGTTTCAACAAAAACATGTGATTCATTAATTAGACATTAAAAAATAGCAACATAAAACTTTGGAAAATATCTGCAATCATTAAAATGTTTGTAGTTAAAAAACAAGTTATAATTTCAAACCATAAATGTATCCATTGCCATTGTTTTTTTTTTTTAAATATTTTGTTTTAAAACTTGTTTTTCTTTCAATGTATTGATAAGAAACTATATTTTAATTGCAATCATTTAAATAAATAAAATATATTCAATTTGTATTAGTTAAAACTAAATGTATTTATGTATGAAATATTCCATATTATAGTGACTATAGGGGTTGAAAAATTAAGCTATAAACACTCATCAAGTCATAAAGAATGTTTTTATAAAACATTTAATAAAAACAGTTATATCGTTCAGAAATTACATGATCATTATAAAAGGGTAAAAGAACTATATATATATTTAACTACTCGTGTAAGAGAAAAAACAATTCTTAAACAGGTATGAAAATAAAGAACTTTTTGAACAGCAACTAAATAAATTATTGATAAGTTCGTATTAAGTTTTAGGCGGTGGACATAAAAATGTATTCTAGTCGGTTAATATTATAAATATTCATAAGTTTATAACTTTTTTTTATAAGTATGCATTACATTTTAAATTTTAACAAAATAACAAACAATATAAGTTACAAATATTTTGTAGTAAAAAAATTAAAGATCTTATTGCTAACATATAGCTCAGGTTTCATAAATTTATCATAAAATTAAAATTAAATACATTTATTGCAGAATTTTGACCAATAACGAGGTACAATCGATATGTACTTGTCAGTTTCCGAGTAAACCGTTTTAATAGTTAAAATAGTAAATTTCTAAATTTAATCTTTACAAACTCTTATATTATTGACCGAACTGATGTTAATTGTTTACAGAATTTATTAAACCATTGATGAATGATGATAGTGATAAACTAATGAATCTAGTTTGGCTAAGATTTTAAAAGTAAATCGATTATTTTGATTGATCTGTGTTGATAATATATATAATATCTATTTTATGGTTAATAATGGATAATACTATGTTTAAAAACAATGTATGTATTATTATTATATGCTGATTCATTATTACTAAGTTGATATTAATAATGAAATGGTATAATAATTCAACATAAATTAATAAAATTAATTATGTATTATTAAATACATTTTATTAGTTAAAATTACTTAATTTATTAATATGATCATAATACTATTTATTTTAAAAATCATACTAACCTTATACTTTTTTGCTAAACATTAAGAAACTATACATTCTTTTTATACGTATAATACTTATAAATAAATTTGTTTTTTAGAATAAATCAGATAGATGGTTAAACTCTTTTAAGTATAATTCTGATATATTTTGAATATATCATACACGTTTTAATTTTTTTTTGTTTATAAGCAGAAACTCCGTGAGAAATAAATTTATATAAATATATATTTAATTCTGGGGTAAAAGTTAGCACAATATATGACACACGATTACCCAACAAATCTGCTGATAGAATTTCTATTTAAATTATTACAACAATTTATTAATAAATAGTTTTAAAAAAGGTGATCATATTTTATTTAACTTTAATTATAACATAAACATTTAAATATGTTTATTATACACCCAAAAGAAATATGTGATTAATGTACAGATACTCAATTATCATGTAATGAAAAATTAATATTTCATGGTAAATAAAATGTCGTCTTTTTAATAATTTGATTTTATTTAGAGTACGATTTCGCAATCAAATGGAGCTGGATTTATGCATTGTTATATTTATTCGACAATCTTGATAATTTATGTAATTGTAAAAAGCCATACCCTTTGTTTTGTGCTATTCTGGACAGTTTTAAATGGTATTTCATCAACAACTTGTAATTTATTAGATAAATATTTAAAAAAATAGCATCATCAAATTTCATGAATTATAAACTCAATAAATTGGAAATTATATTTTCATGAAATATTTATAGAGTAAGTCATTCTGACATTTTATGGCACCTATTTTATTCTTGTAAATCCAAACATATAATTGTTTTTTACTAAAATAAAAACTTGTTAATTGCTTTTTCAGTTTTATAGATGATAAATATCGTATTTATAATTATTAATTACCGTTAAATGTCTATTTTAAATTAAAAAAAAATAATGTACATGCAGTATGTATTTACGTAAAAGTTGTAACACACACATTAGGTAAACATTGGGTAAATAGCTTTATTTATACAAACATTATATGAATAGAATTGAGATGAATTAATTACAAGCAAATTATTGTCAGAATAGATAATAAATATTTAATTTATTATAGAAACGTGTTTTATGGTCTAATTGAATAAAAAAATAATAACTTCATTATACTCAATGGGTTTTGAATTATGTATTAAAACTGCACATTACACAAAATTAATAAAAATGCACTATTATCATTCTTTATTTGTAATTAATAGCATTCTTATTTTAGCAGTAGGTATACAATCTCAAAATTCAAAAGGTAAGGTTTCTTTTTAAATATAGATATTTTAATTTTAGCGGATTTAGATATTTGAGAGAAAATTGAGGTACTAACAACGACTGGTCAAAGGAAAAATGTTTTAATGAAAATACATTTTTTAAGTTATAGAAGCCTTGGCAATTGTTATAAAATAAATAACTTAAACTTTGAAAAACGTTCGATAATTTGGGAAACAAGGCACTGGGGATGCCAATTATAATCTTAATAATACCCATTATTCACCACCTATGCTAAAATTATATCTAAAAAAAAATAAAAATTCGCAAGTTCGTGATTAAAAAGATAGAGAGAAATTTAGCACCATTAATAATTGTTATAACAAGTCAAAGAATACGAGAGTTAGACCATATAATGAGAAAAGGAGTAAACGAAAGGATTAAAATGACAATAAAATGGAAATCACAAAAAAGAAAACCTCTAGTAAGACCTAGAAAAAAAAGTTTTTTGTACCTAGTAAAAGAAAATATTGGAGAGAATCAGTTAGCCAGAAACGGATTGCGTTGTGTACTAATATAGACAAAAACTCTTATGGAATAGGTAGCTATAGTCATGCCAGTAAATAATAATAAGATCATTTATTTTAAGTATTTTTAAATAACTATTATAACATTTAATAAGGAATCTGGTATAAAAATTTTAAATTGTTAAATTAATACATTAATATATTTAAAGATAATAATATAATATGATATGATTGATGAATTTGAATTCTTTGAGTGATGAAATAAATTTTTATCTTACTCCACATTAATTTAGATGTTATAAAAAATATGATAAATGCATAAACATCCGCTCCTTAGTAATAATTATAGAGAAATTCATGTATTAATACCATATTAATCTTATTTTAAAAGCAAAATTTTATTTTAATCGGAGTCTTTTACTTACTAGAAAACTAGACCGAATTGAAAATATGGGTTGTCGATATTTCTATTTAATTTTCATGAGTAAAAATTGCACCTAAAAAAAATTCTTTATAGATTATTTAAGTTTAACTGAAATATACTTGGTGCTATATCAAATCCTCAAAACGCAAGATGCCTAGCCTACCAAGATGAGATTTGATCACACCGACACTAACAGATAATTTTCTGTGAACTGAGATACACCTAAACCAACATAAATTTCATATGTATGGGACAATTACGGACAACTTTGTGACTTGTGTAAAATAAATTTTAAATATATGAAAGTACGATTATGTGTTTTTTGTTTGATGTTTAGGCCCTGGAACATCGTCATGTATTTTTATAGGGTCACGGACTGTTGAATGTGGTCTCTCGGAAGTCCTAATTACAGACACACCCGAAAAGTGCACGACTGTAATTTATTTTGCAGTTTATATGGATTTAAAATACAATGCTACTAATATCAATTCAAACAGCGATTTTAGTAATATTTTACTATTAATTATATGTATATTATTATGAAAACATAAATATTTATGACATGTAAAATGCATAATCAATGATTAAACTATAATTTCCGAAATGATTAAATGAATAATAAACAATGTTTACTAAACATCATATAAGTATGCAGACACTCAATATCATATTATATTTTATGTAACTTAGAATATAACTCAATAATTTAATAATTCTATATTAAACAAAATCAAGTTCGGATTAATGATCGACTTTCAGGAACACTGAAAAATATTTTAATATACCAATATATCATGTATTAATGTATTTTAAAACGTTCATAGCACTTCTAGACAATATGCTGAAAAGTGGTAAACGTGTAATGATATACTACGTACATGAGACCCATGAAGAATGGACTGTAGCGCTAAATTGTGAATCGTCTAATGGAGGAAACAACTCGTTTGATGAAATAAAAGCATTAAAGGGTTTTTTGGATGAACATTCAGGGATTGTTGGTGTTATACTTTCAGGTTTTCAGTATGGCGTAAGTACTTAATTACTTTTAATTTTTAAATGAATAAATCGTCTGTTTAAAATTTTCTTTTGGGTGATAGTTGAATAATTTTTAATTATCAATGTCAATTTTCTTATAGTGTGATTCCGAAAAAATTTCGACATTTTCGGAAAATTCTAAAAAATATCTCGAGTTGATAAAAAATGCTCTTCCAGAATTGATTATTGGACTCGATTTACGTGGACGATTTTTAATAGATCAGTATATCGACCCAAAGATTGAAAGTGAGTATCTTTGTATTATTTGTAATGATAATGAGTATTGTGTGTTACGACTTTATACACGTTGCATACTTTTTCGTTATTTATATGATGGACTTATTTCTAAAAATATTGTTACGGATGTCCAAGGAAGTCTGTACACAAATAAATTAAACATACACTTTTGAACTAATTATTACTTTCTGTATTTAAAATCAAAAAGGAAACCTAAAATACAATTAATAATTAATATAATGTTGTATAAAATATCCTGAAAATAAAAATGCTCTGGAGGGAATATCAATGTTCTGTCTTACTACCTACTTTAAAATCCAACTGCCACGACTTGCAATATACGAGCCGGGCCAGCGCTTGCCTGGAATTGCTGTCACAGCCGTTGTACAATATTATTATATACTATTATATACTATACTAACTAATATAATAAGCGATTCTTAACAATATAATATAATTTCAACAAATAATTTATTTCATTAAACATTCTTTATTTCATTTTTCATTGGATATTTTTTATGAAAATTTTGAATTTTTTAGTACCCTAATTGTAAAAATAAAATAAATTTTATATTTTTAATAAAATTAAATTTTTAATGTTAAGCAGCTACTTTTGAATTTATTAGTCCTTAATTGTCTGTAAATATAAACATTCGATCATAAATTTTAATTGATATTTTAACATTAAATAAATGAAATCCATACAATTTAGTAGAACTAATGGCGATTTCACATCTTTTAGAGAACGTAAATTGAAAATTGAATGAAAAACATTACAAATAAATTAACAATTTTAAAATCAATTTTTATTCTTACATAAATAATTTGTTTTTTTATTAAAATATAATTTTAGTTAAAACTATTAATATAGATTTATTTAACTTCAGAATGTCATTGAAATTTAAGTTTAACACGTTCATTCCAGTTATTTACTTAATGATTAAGTACACTCGTTGTGTACTTGTCAGTTGACTCATTTGAATATTTCACATTGTATTTTTCTAAATTTAATCTGCACATACTGCTATCATTCACCGAACCAATTTCAATTATTTACACAATTGTTTGTACAATTTATAATGGTAATAAATTTGTAAATCTATTTTGGTTAATTGTAAATTATGAGTATTTTGATTTCCATTTTGATTATTCTTAATATACATAGAATTCACACTGTATATTACATTAAGAATATATATCAAATATATATTATATATTGGATTAATGTCTTGCTTAGAAATTAATAAAATAATTTTTGTATTTAATATTTTTTTAAAGAATTGAATATCAGCTTTATAAACTCAGCTATGGATTTTTACGTTATTTCTCTAGAATTCTTTAACGACTGCACTGCTAACTTAAGAAATATCGGATCTTATCCGATTAATGATCCAAATACAAAGTACACATTGGTATTAAAATATGATTTTTAATCAAGTGCAAATCTTAATCATGTAATTTATTCTATTTTTCTAGGATAAATTAAATGATGTCTTACAGGAAGCCGGTTTTCCAAAAGAAAAGATATATTTTAAATTTGGAACAAGTCCAACATCAATTGATCAATCACTAACTAATTGTGATGTGAATAATGAAAAAGTATACAAATTAAACATACATTTATAAACTATTTATTGTTTATCAGATAAGCTTAAATTTTTAGTATGATCATTACTATCCCACAAGAGAAAAAATAACAATAATTTATTAATATAAACAATGTTTCGAGATTTTCAGAAAAGGTATAGGTACAGCTTAGAAAGATAAACATAGTAAAATATTGATTAGCTAATAATTACCTTTCGATATTTTGTTTAAAAATCACGTTCTCTTAATTTTTTTGGTTTAAGTGAATATCCAATTTTTTTTCTATATATACTTATAAATGCATTTTATTGTTAGAATAATGAAACTAACAATATAACAGTTTTACATATTATGCTAATGAAAGAAAATATTTTGCTTATACATACGTCATATGTTTCACTTTTTTCCGTTTATAATTGCTTGAGAAGTAAATTTTTATAAAAACACTTAATAATATAGGTATAAACTAGGTATACTTTAAGTTACTACTGATGTAGATATTAAGTAAACCATATAACACTACGTATGATTCACCAACGAATCTATTGATATAAATTTTATTGCAATTATTAGTCATTTATAATATATAAATGGGCTTAAAGAGTCTTAACAATTTTTAATGAAATAAATTAATAAAAATATATTTATAGATGTGTGTACAGCCACAAATAGCATGTGATTGGTGTTCAGATACTCAATTGTCATATAACGAAAAAGTAATATTTCATGGTAAACAAAATGTGCGTATTATTAATAATTTGGTTATGTTTAGGGTAAATTTTCGGCAAATAATGGAGCTGGATTTATGGTTCGTTATATTGATTTTGACGATCCTGATAATTGTTGTCAATGTGCAACCCCTTATCCAGCGTTCAACGCTATTCTAGATGGTTTTAATAAAGTTGAAACAAAATCTTGTAATTTATTCAATAGACTTTAAAAAGTAGTACCTAAGTCAAATAATTACAATGAATATACGTTATTATATAACAATTATGTGTTCTAATCATTTATTCATTGTTCATTTAAGTTTAGAAAATAGCATCAACAATAACATTTACAGTAGAGAATATTGACTTAATCAAAAATAATTTAATGTTTACGTTAAAATATTTAAAAACTTGGAAGTATCTAGATATCTAATTTATCCTGAGCATAGGCAATAAAACAATAATACAATAAGTACTTATAACATTGATCACTTTTTGTTTTATATACATTTAATTAATTACATTCGTTAATTTTATTATTTGCAAAATGTGAGAAATAAATATAATATTTACCTATATATATTTAATTTAATATTAATAATTAATATCAAAAATTACAAACTCATTAATTTGGTAATTTTATTTTTATTAAAAAATTATGGATTTTTGATATTTTATGCTTAGTGTTTTTCTTTTTTTTCAATTTAGCATTATTAAATACGTTGATACACTGTACTAAATAAATAAATAAATAAATATGTACAATAATTAATTTAAAACAATATACTCAGAAACTTATTTAACTTTAAAGCCTACATTAAATAAATATTACTTAATTCTCGAATAAAAAATATACAAAAAACAGAAGGTACATAGGTATTAAATGAGATAAAATAATTTTCTCTAATATTTATGTTCTTAAACTCTTAATGTTTACCAATTACCACAAAATGTTTAATTACTTTTTTACTCATTAAATTGTGTATCAAGTATAATTATGAACTTGATAGTTGGTAATGCTCTAAATAATTTCCTTTTTATTTTTCAGCTTATATTATATTCCGTGTGCTAATGAAATTACTTAATAAAGGATTTTTTATTGATCAATGATTACATTTTACTCGATTAATAATTTGCTATTATGTTTCTCTTGAGAACCCAATTTTTGAGATAAAAGGCAAATAACAAGTTATTTATATTTATATGCTTTACACGTTTTCGTGGTTTTAATGTTAATATAAATTATAAACGTTAATATGGTCACCCTTAACACAGTTATTATAATACTTATGTAATAAGCCATAAGGGATGGCAGATAACATGTATGTCAGTGGCCGATTGTTAACGTCATTAGCCAAGTTGCTAGATTATTCTCGTAATCTACCGGACCATAACGTCAATTTCCAAAATAATTGTTTATTTTTGTTGTCAGTCATAAAACAAATTTTAAAATTTTACCTCAATGACTAAATATTAATATTATTATAATCATTGACTGTTGGTCAATAGTTATGCAAGTGATTGAAAATACACATTAATTTCTTACATTTTGTAAGAAATAAACAGTTGTAATTAATATTATAATAATTATTATTATCATTATTTAGTTGTGTTATTAAATAGTAATTATATTTTTATTATTCGTTTTCTCAAGGCGTACTATAACTGTTGTGCAGACATTTCGAACGGTACAACATCCCCGCTGACCGACGAACGCGTTTCTACTGCACCTCAGTTCGCAACTGCACCATTCGCGTTACCTCGTCACCATTTTCATTGTTCACAGATTTCAAGTCGGCGAAAAACGCAAGTGGACCTACCGTATCGAATACCTAACCGATAGCAGATCATATACTGATATAATGCAGGGGTGGCCAACCAGTCGATCGCGTGATGAATTTGAGTCGATCACGACTCCCTTTCGTATTTTCTTGAATTTTTGAATTTTTTCTGTAAATCTGTATATCTTTATATCAACGAATATAAAAATTATACTTAGAAAATGCAATAAATAACTATGAAAAACGAGATTATACACAGATATATTGAATAAAATAAGTGTAACACGCATGTACATATTATATAATATACATATTTATTTTTATTGACAACCTTTTTTTTTTTTTTTGGTCGATCGCGACAACCTAAAAAATCTCGGAGGTCGATCGCAAGTCTATTAAAGTTGGCCACCCCTATAATGTATATGATATAATGTATATGTTACGGGTAAGGTCCAAAAACGGTTAGTGTACATATTACCCGGGTAATGTGAAACTTATCCATATGAATAGTGTAATGTATACATTATCCACCTTAAATATGTATTATCCAATCAATTTATACATTATGCGGTGTGCTGTGGATAAAGTATTTGTATTACTATAATCGTAAACTGATAACGTCGTTACAACATGACCAACGCATCAAACACTTAAAATGGTTCAATTATACAGTCTTTCTAATAACAAAAACCAAATTATACTAGTCCAAAAAAAAAGTTATTTAATTAAGAAACTATTTCATTATACTTAACTGCCGATAAATAAACTGAATTATTATTTTTTTCATTGACTATTTTATAAAAACATTCGTAAAATCTTTCGCGTGAAGTCATTTTAAATATCTATATGTACGACACATGTATTAAAACGAACGACGAACTAGCACTGTACTAAATATTATGTGTTTAATCAAAAACAATTATCTACAATCGTAATTTTATCGTATACATTTTATCAAAATACTTTAACCACTCAGTCGTAGATAATGTGTAAAATACCCGAGTAATGTATGAAATAAACGTTTTATAATTAGTATTTTTACTTTATCCAATAGGTATAGGTAGTGTTCACATTACCCGGGTAATATGTACACTAACCGTATTTTGTACTTTACCCGTAACATATATAGAACGGCGTGCACCGCTCAACCGACAGTGACCCGCAGTATATATTATGCACTGTACTCGATATTATACGTCATATCTTATAGTTTACAGAGACGTCGCGGGAATTCATGTAAAATAGTTGCAAACACCTACCAATGTATATGCGACCGTATGGTATTGCCAACAATTACAGCGGTGTTTACCACCGGAATTCGTGTGAACATAATATTATATGCGTATCGCGCCGGGCGATTATCGATGTGAGCCAGCCGCGCTTTAGCGTATTAGCATCATCATCATCATTATAATATTATCATTATATTTTCGTAACACAATATTATTGTCTCATACACACGTAACACGAAAATGTTTTATTCATTGAACATAAAAGTTAAATATAATAATTGTGTTTAGTTTATTATTGTCAGCAATACTACGTCATAACACTGTGCACAGCGCGTATAATATAATATATTATTATTATAAAATACAGTAAGTCAAACGATATCGGCGTGTTAGGTGCACAATAAATAAAAATATGTTAACCGTATATTATTGCCGTGACAACGGTTGAGCGTTTTCGGCGGCGCGGCGGCGGCCCTGGACTCACGCCTTGCGCTTGACGTCGTACTTTTCCAATGCACTCGTCATGAACTCGCTGACCAGGTCGATCTGCGACTCGGAAGTGGACTCGCCCTGCTGGTGGTGGTGGCCGCCGAACACGAATCTCAGGTACGGCAGCACCGCGCACACCGCCGACACGATGGACACGAGACCGGCCACGGCCACGGCGGCCACGGCGCCGAGCACGGTGACCAGGGCGGCCAACAGCGCGATCTTGACGAGTTTCTTGAGGTCCAACGACTTGAGTTTGCCGATCACGAAACCGGCGACGGCGCCGATGATCTTCTTCGGCGCGCTCAACGCCTCCAGCAGTCCGGACATACCCAATTCCAATAGGCCACTACCGCCGCCGTTATCGCCCTCGCCCTCGCCGTGCGACGACGACACCTCCGACATGAACACGATCTTGTCGGGCTTGACGTGTTTCTTGTGCACCACCATGTTGCTGGCCTCCGCGGCCGGTTCCTGTGGCCGGTGTTCCGCCGGTATGCTGACGGCCAGCGAAGCCGACGCGGCCATCGCTGCGATCAAAAACGCGACCGTGAACCTGCAAGGACGCATTGATTATGAATTATTATATTATTTGTGATTTCACACTTTTGTTGATTGTCATCGAGGGGTATTAGGGATACAACGGATAATTATTATAACGTCGAGCGAAAAAAAAACAGTAAAATAATAAAACTATAAATAATACATTTAGCATATGAATTAAGTTAATATTTTAAATCATAATTAATCTCGTAAATGTATCAAAACCAAAAAAATGTTATTGAATTTTCATGTTTAAAGCAATGAAATTCAAAAGAGCTGACATACCATCGCTGGCTACCTATTTAATAAAATCCTTAGCCTAATATATATATATAAGAAGAACGGGACTTTTTTATGTTCCACTTTTGTGACGACACAATTTTAATTTTTTTAATTTTTTTTTTCACAGAGTTGTTAAAAGTATTCTCCTGAGTGTCACCACGCTAACCGATTTTTCATTATTTTTTGTCTGAGGGGAGGGAGAAGGGGGTTTGTATTTAAATGTTACAATTTTTTAGCGTGTTATTTAAATAATTTAATGATTTTTTTTTCACAAGTGTGTACCAATTGAGCCTACGAGTAAATCACTATTATTATTTTTAATTTCATTTTATTTGTCGTTTCAGTTATAAATATCATAAAGTAAGTTAAATTATAAAAAATATTATATATTACGTGTGGCTAGGCTTTAAAAAGTTTAATTATTATAAAAAAAACAATTTATATACGATTATTTAACACGCTATTAATAGAGTTATTCAGCTAGTAATTATATAATATTATATTAGTATATAAAATGAAAAGAATATAACAATAAAAAAAAAAAACAAATTTAAGATTAATCTGAATTTATTTAATTAAGTGTATAACAATATAATGTAATTTAAGATGCTATATCAATATATTATTAATAAACATCATCAATTGATTTATATTTATAAGATAGATATAGGTAGTATTAATATATGAATAAAAAGAATCTCAGTGTGTCAAAGACTTTTGATAATGTAAACAGCCATTTAAAATAACTGAATAATATAAAGATCATGGAATATAGAATTCTAAAAATTAGAGAACTAATTTTAATTTTTCTAAATAAGTATTCACTGTTGTTGGTGAAATTTAACTAAATAACGTACCCTTTTAAAGTAAATTTAATGAGAAGAATTCGTTTCGAGCTCATATGAAGAAATAAAAGTAAGCCCGTCACTCCAGAGCTAATACTCGATTGCTTAAATCTGAAATTACCTACATTGAATCTACATTAGGTACATCTTTAAGTAAATAACTGTGTTATATAAAAAATAACATTCTGTGTTTACGGATATTTGATAATAGGTATAATTACTTCAATTTTTAAAAGTTTTATAATAATAATATTTTTAACATGCGTTATATACGTACTCGTGCTAATATAACAACAAAAGTAATAATAAATAATCATAACAATAATTTAAATATATTATGTATATAATGTATTTAAAATATAATATGATTTGAGAATAAGATCGAACGTTTTAAGTGGTGTTTTAGTGGTGAACAATATTAGTAGTAAAATATGCAAATATATTATCAGAGTTTTAATATAATCTTTAATTTAGAGTTTATCATATAAGTTTTCGTTTTATTTGTAAACAATTTCAAAAACGTCCAACTTTAATTTTGTTCTAGACCGTGATGGTAACGTCGGTACGTTATATAGCTATGATGATATTATATTTTATAATTATTTAAAACAAACAACACTCACTTGAACATGATGATGGTTCCGTCAATTGTATCTTATAATCGACTTCGTTAGGAGTCTTGGCTGTCGTGGAGGCGCGTTCGAGTAGAGGATGTTCGAATGAGTGTCAAATGAAGTGTGACTTTAAAATATTATCTTTGAGCTTATATATAGGCAATAGGTAGGCCTTAAAGGCGTCAATTTGAAATCATAATGCACGTACCAGTAGTTTTCAAGAACTCCACGAAATTTGGTAACTGGAAAAAGAAATTGTCCACAATGCGATCGTTTATATCGCATTAACGAGTAATTTGCACACGATTAACATAAACGTATTCTAGTGCGATGTCTGTGGCAGCTGGTAATGGTAGTAAGGTAACAAAATATTGTCATATACGATTTCCCTATTATTTTAATTCGATGCCTATTACAACAGTCAATAGTAGAAACTAAGAATATATTTCATTGTATTACTAATTAAAATGTTTAAATTATTCGTGTTATACTAGTTCGCATATTCCATAAAACATGTGATCGTTATATCGAATGGGACAAGATTATATTTTTCTATATTCATACAATTTAATGTAATTTAATTATGAAGTCTTCGTAAAATAACACACACAAAATCTTAAAAAAAAAACCGAATTTTTGCAATTCTAAAATGAAATAATTTTTAGGGAAGTAAATATAATATTTTTTTTTTGTATAGGTGCTATCGACATTCTATATTTCAAAAGATTGATTCAGGTTCGGTAAATTCTCAAAATGCTGAGTCGTAACATTAAAACCAAGTTAAAAACATCATATACAGTATGTTGATATAGGTACCTACTAATTTTAGGTTTTTTTTTTCATTATTATATATACTATACATATATATTACTCAAATAAAATTGTGAACCTAACAACACCCCAAACAACAAAATCCGCTCTCAGGTTTTGGAGATCTATCTCATTAAATTAAATTAAAATGAAAATAAAATACATTATACATACATATCGCATACAATTAATACATTTCTAAAAATTGAAAATCAAAAAAGTTTACTTGCCTATCTCTAACTTGGCAAGCGTTTTTTTTTTCAACACAATAAAATATCAAAAATTGTTTAAGGAAAAATAATTAATTTACTGGTAAATATCAAATATCGTGTAAGTATTTAAACTTGAAATATTCATCAAAAATTGATTTAGTTCTCCATTTAATCCTCCAGAATTATTCTTTCATACAGGTAAAGGCTGAAAAATGAATAAAGAAATGTCTAAATATCTAATTTTGTCTAAGTATGAACTTTTTATTTTTGAAAATTCCACTATTTCTTCAAATCGTTCACGCACATACACACACACATTTATATTGGGTAATTATGATTATAATATTATGTAAGAACAGAAATTTATCTTCGATTAATGGTGTGCATTAACGAGCTAAAATTTAAGTTAATTTTAAGTAAGTTACATAACGAATTACCTATTATTTAAAAGTAACTTCTAACCTAACGAGTTACAATTTTTTCCCTGATATACATTAACTTATAAGTTAATTGATTTTATCGTCACATTAAGTTAATTTTTTCCCCGGTATATACACTCTAAAATCGTGTACATTTTTTTTGATAATTGAAAATATCAAATATTACATAAACAAATCATAATATTATATAATACATTTTAAATAGGTAACTACTAAATTGTGTTGTCGGAAATGTTTCTCAATATTTCTGGATTCTATAATAATAATCTAAATAAAGTATTATAAATTAATAGGAATATACGAAATAAGTAAATAATTAATAGGTTAGGACCTAACTGTTACTCGTTAGGTAGTCTTAATGTACGTTGTATTTTAACTATAATAAGTAGGCAATATAATATAATAATATTATTGCATATTCATATAATTTTATCGTAAAGACATTAAACAGAAGAAGTATATTTGGTAATCATTATTGAGAAAATAAAAATATAAATAATATATCCAGCATACCCATTTATTATTAATTATTATAATTTCCTAATAGTAAAAAAAATTATAAAAAAAATATTTATTTTATTTATTTGTATTTATAATAGCAATATATAGTTGTATAGGTATATATTACTAAGATATATTGGTTATCAACATTAAGGTCTTAAATATTTTGGATAAATAATCAGTGATAATTAAAGTACTTAATGAGACTACTTTGCATTATTACATGTGTGTAAATTGTGATGAGCTAAAATATTTATTTATTTACATAATATGTACCTAATTATCGACAAAATATAACACTACAAATTATATATCAATTATGTCTATACTAAACATCAGGTAACACTTTATGTTTTCTCGAGTCGCAAAATATGTAAATCAGTAAAACAATATATTATTATTAATATTAATATTGTATTATCTTTTTAATTACAAAATTATAATAAACTTCAATATAAATTGGTTGCTATCAAGACTGACCGTAAGATACATTAATACATATGAACTATAAGTTCATAAAAAAAAATATAGATACAAACTCTGCTAAAAAAGCGTACCTACTCTTTCTGAACGTTTTCAGAAGCAGATAATGATTAAACAATTGCACAACTGTCGTATCAGTTGCTACTTTACATTTTGGGCTGTAGATATGGTACAGCCAGACTTCACCAGAAGAGTCGATGTTTACACGAATTTGTTTTTCTATTCTTTTGGAACTTACATTTAATGTTTAGATGGGCAATCTGCTAATCGTGTGACGTAAACGCATACTGTATTTCCTAGTACGCAACACATAAAATACGCAAGCTTGAAAACACATCGTAGTCGTCGTTTTTCCATTTTCAGGTCATAAAATAATTATATTGTTATAAAATTAATGTTCAAAATGTTCAAACAACCCGACAGACCAATAAACCGCCCATACCGTATTGCCCATTATTTATTTCTATAATTCCAAATATTCAAAAGGTATACTATAGTATGGTACACTAACGTCCTTATACCCATAACATTTAACAAATTATTATTATTTTGTCTATACATTTTATATGAAACCGAAAATGTCCAGATCCCTCTTCCCCTTAACCCATTAAAATTATGAGGTTTAGGTAAATTTAAAAAATAAAAACGTTACGAGTGATGCAATATTGTAAAAACATCTTACATTAAGTTGTAATGCGTTCAATCGTATTTTTTAAATAAATATTTAACAATATTATTATATGATATTAATTATTATTAAGGTTATCATACTCGTAGACTAAAATATAATTCGTACTAATAAATAAATATTTCATATTTTGCTATCTCTATAAACTTGTGTGTTGATTTATAAAAGTAGTTAAATTTGCTATGCAAACAGCTGAAATAGAAAACCAGATCATATAAAACCTCAAAGACTTCTATAAAATAACCGTTGATTTATGATATTATTATAATTTATAATAATTAATAATATTCATAGCAACCATGAACTATTAGTCTATAGCGAATGGCAATCGTCGTAATTTGTCAGATACTGTGAACGATTCTAACATTTCAATAAGCGAAGTGAACAATATAATTAACAATATTAAATTTTATTCTGCTTTGTCTTTTAAAAATCACAATATTCTCAATTTAGATGAGCATAAGCTGTAGTAGTATCATTCTCACGTGTGCTGTATATACGTCACAAGTTTGTCGGCTGAGTCGTGCTTATGTAAGTTTGTTTTTATATTATTTCTGGACTTAAATTTACTTTTTAAACTAAAAATAAATATTTATTGTCACGGAAAATTTACTACCTGGTTAACGTAGACGTATATTTTATTTTTGAACGCGCAATTCATAAAATACGCAAGCTCGAAAATACGTCGTTGTAATTTCCCAGGTTATAGAATAATTATATATTTATGTATAGTCCTATAGATGTATAAAAAAATTGTGTTACAAATTTTTAATCAACGCGACAGAACAATAATCCACCATAAATGCACACATATTTCCTTAGTATTATGGGCATATTGAGTATTGAAGTATGAGCATTTATTTATGTGCATAGTATAATATACATTGCCAAAGTGACTTCTAACGTTGATAAATTTAATAATTTTATCATTTTTAATTCGATCAAAATATTACACTTGTATTTGTATTTTATTTTAAATTTTATAAGTTTTTGTAATAATATTTTTGAAATTGCATTGTTTAACGAAACTAATAAAAACATATCCGATATGCATTATGAGGAGTGTTATATTTAATTATCAAGATTTATGACAGAAATAATTTTTTAACAATATATAATTGAAAAGAAATTAAATAAACTAAAAAAATGTATTACTGTTAAACTTTAAATTACAAAATATAAAAATGTACTATATTATAATTTATCTATTAAAGAATCATTATTAATTTCGTCAAGTATCATTAATATTCGGAAAAAATGTTTGATTTGTAATTTCACAAATTTTTGGTAAGTTGATACGGTTCGATTTGAAATACAGCAAAAATTATGGCATGTTTTTGTGGAGTTTATAACTATAATTATGTTGCAGTCTTCAACTTAAATGTACTATTTAATTCATAAAGAAAAGTGTGAGCTATTTAGCATGCAATCTATAACTCTTTAAAGTACGCATCATCCATATCTAGAAAATTTTTCTCTTTATTCATAACATTTTAAATATATAATTATCTCTTTTCATTGGAATGAAAACAGAAAAATTATAAGATAATATTTAATGAATAATAATCCAAAAAATAATTTACATATATTAAAAATACGATTACATAATATAGTATAAAATATATACCCTAAAAAAAAAAAATGAGATAATATTTTAATTTAATATAAACAAGAACATAATATGTTTCACATGCATGATAACAATAAAGTTCTTCGATTTTAGAATTGCGACACCTAATCTAACATAAATTAATATATTGTGTAGTCACATAAATATTAATATATGTTTATAAAATATGCAATGTTTTGGGATAAAAATAATTCAATCTATGTATAGCGTTCATAATAGTAAAATAAATTACTTTAGAAATATCAAAAACCACATTCTATAATATATTACGGTAGTTTATATTTAATATTTTTTAATATTTATATATTATGCTTAAAAACTATCTATCTATGGCACAGTCATTCTTTTGGTATTAAAACCTTATGCTGCTTTACCCATTTGAATGTTATTCTCTCTACATAAGTTATTTGATTTCAAGTACCAAAGGTGCAACTTTTTTATCACAGTTAAACGATTAAATTATTTTATATAGGTAATTATAAATTATTTAAACTTAAATCAACTATCCTAAAAAAGAACTATAGTATTTACAATCAGTGAATTGATTCCATGCTACTTTTATGTGTTTCAATTGAGTCCAGCTTATTATATTAATATCTTTGAATTAAGTCCGTATAGATAAAATGTCATAACAACCTACACAGTAAAATTCACTCAAAATTAAATCCTTTTTTCTATTCGGGACACCCAAATATTTTTATTCTTGTGGACACTGTTCTGGGAATACAGTCTGATACATATTATATAAAATTAAAAAGCAAAGTAAAAAGACCATGTAAAGAAGCATTAGAAAAAAAAAAATTTTACGGTAGCAGACAAACAAATACATAAATAAGCAAATTTGAAGATTTGACTTTTTTAAATCTGTATCATTTAAATTTTTACCAGCCACTATTTAATATTAACATTATTATATTACACATAATTATTATTATTATTATTATTATTAAAAACAATGTAAGTAATAAATATATATATCATTAATAGGCTGAGGGACTCAACTCGAATAACCTAAAAATATTGGTCGGACTCAACTCCGATAACCCAAAAGTCTTTGCGAGACTCAATTCAATACTTAGGACTCAATTTAATCTTTACAATAACACTAGTTTGCAGTCTTCAACTTATACTTCTACCTGTATAATTACATTTTTTTTTTTCTAAAAATACATTTCTTGCGAGAACCTGCAATTCACTATTAAATTCTTCCATTAAATATATAATTTTAAAATTTGAACTAAAATGTCTTAAAAAAAAACAAATCTATTTCTCAGTATTAATTATATTTTGTATAATATTTTCCAAATGTAATTATTAAAATTGAAAATTGTATACTTGCTCAAGTACAAAAAAGTTTATAAAATTTTAATTATTTTTATTATACTGCATTTATGACACATATACAAAAACAATAATAATAGTCATATCAATATACTTTATTATTATAAAATTGTTTTTTTTTTGTTTATAACATGTAATTTCCTAGGAAGTGTATTCTAATATTGTTTTCCCATTACATCCCAAAACTCATAAGACATTTTATCCAATTTCAAACAAAAAATTATACGGTCCACTTATATCTACTTTATATCCAAAAACCACATAAAATTGTACCCAGTCTCAAGAACGAAGCCATCCAACGATTTAACCCAGTTTTCAACAAAAAACACATAACCCCGAAACATTTCACCCACTTATAAACTTTACACCCATAACCCTAATATAAGTCTGTATAATATAACCTGTAACTCGCTTCCCAAAACCCACAGACAGTTTTACCAGCTTTCAACGCAAAACCCACACCCCGTCAACAATTTAACCCTCTTTTCTACCTTATACCCGTTACCCACATAAAATTATACCCGGTCTTAACTACAAAACCCCCAAACAATTTAATCCAGTTTTAAATACAAAACTCATAACCCACGATCATTTATACCCGGTTTTGAACGTAAAACCCACACCCCACATCAACAAATAAATTCTCTCTTGCTTTATACCACCCGTAATACACATAATCGTACCTGGTTTTAATTATAAAATCCACAAACTATTTTACCCGGTTTTGAATACAAAACTCATAACCCACCAACATGTAAACCCGGTTTTGAACGCAAAACCCATACTTCTCCAATAATTTAAGCCTCTGTTCTATCTTATAGCCATAACCCACATAAAAATATACCCAGTTTTAACTACAAAACCAAAAAACAATTTTAAAGGGTATTGAGTACAAAAATCATAACCCACGATCGTGTATACCCGGTTTTGGACGCAAAACCCACACCCCATCAACAAATAAACTCTCTCTTCCACTATACCACCCGTAACATACATATAATTGCACCCGGTTTTAACTACAAAACCCACAAACAATTTTACCCGGTTTTGAATACAAAACTCATAACCCACGATCATTTTTACCCTGTTTTGAACACAAAACACACACCCCATCAACAAATAAACTATCTTTTACAATATACCACCCGTAATACACATAATATAATAGCACCTGTTTTTAACTACAAAATCCACAAACAATTTTACCCGGTTTTGAATAAAAAACTCATAACCCACCAACATGTAATCCTGGTTTTGAACACAAAACCCATACCTCTCCAATAATTTAAGCCTCTATTCTATCTTATAACCGTAACCCACATAAAATTGTACCTGGTTTTTACTACAAAACCCATAAACAATTTTATCCACTTCCTGTTGGACGTTACCCATATAAAATTTTACTCAATTTCACCACGATATCCACTAACTTTAATACCTAATTTTTAATGTGCGTCGTTCAAAACCACATACTCGTCATTCATAACTGCACATTTTAGATGGGTTAATATCGCAGAAGAATTTTTTATTATAAATAACTAATAAGTGAAATTTGGAATATCAGTAATTCAAAACCACTAACAATTAATTGACAGTTAAATATGATACGTTTGTTGTTATTAAAAATATTATTATAAAGACAATATTTAAAATCTTATCTTATAATTATTTTAATATGCATTAAAAATAATTCGATATAATAATATGAGATGCAATTAGGTATAAAATTAAATAAATATTTCATAGTATCAAAATAAACAAACATAATTATTATTAATGTTTAAAAATGTAATTTAATATAAAATGTTGAATATTTTAATATATATTAAATACACTATTTCTTTTTTTAACGTTGGTCATTAGTGATTTTTTTAAATATTATTATAAAAGTATTTATAAATTAAAATGTTAACAAATATATTATTATCAGATCATCAAAATATGTAATGTGTTACATATAAATATAATACAGAATACTTATTTGCTTTTATACTTATACTTATTAGTATCCAAATTATTAATGTGAACATTTTTCATTTTATTATGTTTGCCTATTATAACTAAATAATTATTAAAATAGTTTATAATTCATAAAATATTTACAAATTAATAGAATGATAGTACCTATCAGTTGTAACAAATGGTTTTATGAACAAATTTTAAATTAACGTTTTTTTTTACTGTTTTTACATATTCATTTAACATGTCTTTACGGTCGATTTTGTCCTATTGTTGGCCTCTTAACAAAATAATTTTTACTAGTTTATTTAGTATAGTTAAATTAAATTTGTATTAATCTTACTAATAGGCAATAGCTTTATAAATTATTAGGAAAAATATTACAGCTTGATTATTATTAAGACATAGATGTACACTTTTATTTTCCGTAGTACACATTTGTGATTTCGTAGTGCACAAAATGTTGTAGAGTACCTACTTAATAAATAGCCACTGTTTATTCCAATAATTAAACTTTCAGTTTAGTAAATTATTTTTATTTATTTATGTACCTACTTATAAATAATTATATTTATTATAAATTATATCATATTAAAAAAACAAAATTCGTTTATTAGTTACATAGTTATAATAACATTATAATGTACCTAGGTAAACTAATTACAGTAGTAAAATACTAAAATACTGAAATGTATCTTTTTATTTTTCACTGTTGATTTGTAAAAGCTTTTTTCGAGGCCATCAGGAATATTTTGGCTAGGGCCTCGCAAAACCTAGCACCGGCCCTGCACGCAGACAGTATATAAATCACTCGCTACTATATGTGCAGTCGTCGTACTGCAGAGTGCACTTTACAGGTGCAATAAGCACGACGGGTTACTATGATCATAAAGTGAATATAGTATGTATAGTATATATGGACACCACGAATAAACATAATAATAATAATAATAAATAGGTATATAAGATAGCGTATAAGAGTACAACATTTTTGTTTATTGTTTAATCACACTCGAAACATAATAATACAATATAAATAATATAAATATAGGTGAACCGTTATCGGCTAGTCGTGAATATTAAAAATGTACAATAAATAAAATCGAACGGTCAATAATTATATATACGTATATAATAATAATTCAGTATTACGTGTCGCGTCATTACGCCTTGTGCTGACTGTCGTATTTGTTGAACGCGCTCAACACGAATTCGCTGATGACGTCCATCTCGGAGTCGGTAGCCTCGCCCTTGTGGCCGCCGAAGAAGAACCGGTAGTACGGAAGTACCGCGCACACCGCTGTGACGATGGCGGCGATACCGGCGGCGCCGGCCGCGGCCACTGCGCCCAACACGACCACCGCGCCGCCGATCAGGGCGATCTTGATGACTTTCTTCAGATCGACCGACTTGAGCAGACCGACCACGCCGTTGACCGCGTTGCCGATGATCTTCTTCGGGACGCTGATCGCCTCGAGCAGGTGGGACAGACCGGACTCGATTAGGTTGCCGACAGCGTTTTGGGGCTCGGCCGCGAACATGGGCTGGTGGTTGTCCGGCTTGACGTGTTTGTTCTTGTGTACGGCTGTGGCCGCGCCGAACATCGGGTCGTATTGGTTGGCCACCATCGGGGAAGAGTTGGCCGGCACGGAGTTGGCCAGAGACGCCGATACCACAACTACGGCTGCGATCATGATCGTGTACCTGCAAAATCGGTTCGTTATTAATGTGTCACATCATAATATTATATAAACACAATAAATCATCCGACGTATTCGAAAAGTCTCGCGAGTGTATTTTATAATATGGAAAACGTCGGTCGAGTTGAATTCGTCGACCGCGAAGTCTGTACTCGTTGGTAATAATAATAATAATGATAATTTAGACTCACTTGAACATGTTGTTGTTGTTGTTGTTGTTGTTGAAGGTTTACGAAGAGTGTTGATTTCGAGTGTTCGTCGAGTGATGTCGATCGATTTGTTTGGCTGTGGAGACTTTCGGTAAAGTGCTCTGTGCGTTCGAAGAGACGACTGATCGAATAATGTGCCTTTTCGACTGTCGTCCTGGGCTTATATAGTAGACGTTCTCTTGCGGAAGGTGTCGTCGTTTGCTTCGAATGGTCAGTTCGGTAGTAGGGGATCTCGGGAGCCCGTCGCGTAATCACCCTCGACCGGCAAAAGTGACATTTTCGAAAACGTCAATACTTCGCATTAACGAGGAATATGCACACTATTATCGTAATTGCACGCAACTGCGCCTTTACGACACCTGTAACAACACGACGTTAATATCAAAACGGTAAGATACGTCTTTTCTATTATTTTACTCGGAAAAACGGTATTACTGCAAGGTCATTGCAGACCCAATACGTTATTAATCGAAAAATTATAACATGTTATTTATGATATGGATTTTTTTTCTAATATTATTATGATTTGTTTTTTTTATTTTATATCGGAATTCCATATTATATATAGACGTATTACGTAATAACGTCTAACGTGCGGAGTATATTTATTTGAGCATATAATATGTCATAAAGAGTGAGACTTTGATAAAACATTCTATCGTTGTGTACAAATATCTATACGATTTTCGATATTAACGGTCGAATATGTTGGAAAATACATACATTTTGTTTATTCTCTCTGCAGCAGCAAATTTGTTAATGATTTTAAGTTAAATTATTGTAAGTTATTACTAATTTGCATTTATTATTTTATAAACAAATTCATAGTATTATACTATTATGTTTCATTTTTCTTTAAATAAACAAATTATGTGTTTTTATAAATCAAAATAGTATAAAAATGATGATTAAACGGTCATGGGATCTAATTTGTCATAGGTATTATAAGTTCATAGATCATGATGTATAATATATAATTACTATATGGTTAGGTTCCAAAAAATCTACTATGACAGTCAATACGTTAAAAAATTCTTAGTTATGTTTTGCTATAATTTGCTATAAAATTATTTAAAAAATAAATATACATTAATATATTATAATAATGTGTAATTCACATATACATCTATACCACGTGATGTTTTCATCAGCCATACCTTATACTTGTAGTTATATAAAACACTTTTTCATGAAAATATACTTAATACATCGTACTACGTTGACAGTAAATACTATTTTATTGTCGATCTTTTAACTTTTTAACAACTGTTTAAATAAATTATAGAAAACTATATTAAAAATCTCATCAAATAGTTTTTTTTACGCTATATAAAGTGCATTGATATTTATATTTAATTTAATTTATTTTCATATTTATTCAAGTCTACGATTACTTAAGTATGTTCTATTATTTATATTTCCATTTCATCAAACTTCGTTTTCAGATAAAAAAAATTGTTATGATAATATTATATACCGGTAATTAACAAAAAAAAACCTAAAAAACTATAATTATAAATATTGTAAAAAAATGTTTTGTTTTTTTAAATAACATAAAATTATATTATAAAATAAAATAAATATTTTCAAAAAATGTAAGATTACTTGTATCTCAGCGGATCGCCCTATATAACTTAGAATTAAATATATTTATAGTTTATCAGTCTCATTTATATCATTTATAAATTGTAATTTATTAATACAAATTATTTATATATTTTATACCTACATTTAATATTCAATTTAAATAACTTATAAGTTTGTCTCATAATAATTTTACAAAGTTTACAATACATTTATTATCCGTTTCATGAAATGAATATTAATATTACGTATATTTTCTTTAAAATTCACTATCTGGATGAATTTCACTAATTTCAGTATGAGGAAATTCAGTTCATGAAAAAATTTAATTCAATAAGTGAACATGGTATACATATATAAATATTCATAGGGATAAAATTTATTATTATTTATGACAAAGCTTTAGTTAGTGAATTGACTCAATAATACCAACTAAAAAAGACTATTTAAGCAACGCTAGAAATTAATAAATATTTCCACTAAAATATCATACTATGTCAATTTTTGATGCTTGAATAGTTTTAAAATCTAAATACCACCAAACAATAAAATAGTTACAAGACAGATAAAAATATAATGTCTATAAATATAAATATCGTTCAATTATTTTGATACGTCATGTCATTTTGTCTAATCAAATCTAATTTTAATTTTACTATTTTTTTTATTGTATTAAATAAATATTATACTAAATAGTTCCAATAAACTAAATCAATACATTTGCTAATTTTAATTAATACTATGCATTAAAAGTTTATTTTATTTTAAAACAATTATATTCAATATTATATATGATAAATGATAATTGATAATATATATATATATATCGGTCATCAGATAGATAATAAGCTTGTCCAGAAATTTTTATTTTTGTAGAAAACTTCTCATTTCACATCGATTCAGGTTCAAACAACAAAGTAAAAGTAGGTACAATATGTCAATATTTAAGGTAATAACATTGATTATTAATAATTATAATATTAAATTTATAATCAATGGTAATAATAATCATTAAACTGTATATAAATATTTAAAAATGTAATAATCTAGAAATAATTAGACAACTATTTTTTAAAGTCAAGATATAAGTATTGCGGTGAGATCATTTTCCACTTTGATAAATATTTTTTAGACTTTTTATGATGGTATTTAAATGTTTGATGCCAACATTATTTACTGTATAGGTGTCTTTCTTATAACAATTTCTAATCTCTTAGTATAGAATTCTATTTATTTTTTTTTTTATTATTATTAATAAAAAACCTATAAAGATGCTCAATACTTTAAAATGCATTCTGTAAGATCTGTTTCAATGACATAGAGGTATTCGCTTGTCACAACCCCCTAGCTCCCCTTATTTTTGCATTTTTCATATATATTTATATTTTAAACTGCATACACTTGAATTAATATGAATTCGCTAAATTTTTAAATACCTATTATGGGTAAATATTATAAAATCCAATTATACCTATCAATTTTAACTTATAAAAATAAAATAATAATTATTGTTTTAATTATTATGGAGTATCGAGTATGATTAATTTTAATAAATACTTCTTTTCGTTGTAACATTATATTGTCTACATCAACAATAACTACATAATCATATAGTGCATTATAGTACCAAAAATTGAATGGAAATTTATGTATATTTTGTATAAATTTATGGATTTTAATTGCAATGTAATATTAATTAACGTTAATTCTAGAGTTTTTTTGTCTAAATAAAACATACGGTATGGTTGATGGTTGTTATAATATATAAATATATTATTATATTACCTATATAGTTGTTTGAATAATAAAATTATAAAAATGTATTTAAATTCTTACATTTTCTCTGATATAAAAACATCAGTAAAATTACAGAAAATACCTTTTACCATTAAATAATGCATTTTGCGCGAAATTAAATTTACCAAAACAAAAAAGTATACAATTCATTTACAAAGTTTTATTTAATACCTAAAATAGTTTATACAAATTATATCGTAATAGGTATTTAATACAATAGATATTAAAATTATTGTTTCATTATATATTATTTATATATTTTATTATTTGGTTGATTTATCCAATGGCGAGTTTATTTCAAGCATACAAAAAGTTAACAAAAATTATAATATGTTAATTGGCACATTACTTAAAATCGCTTAACGAAAAATGTACAGCTCAATAACGACGTGTTTACCTTCGTTGATGGGTTCGATGTAATTCGACATAATATAATATATATTACATTATATTATTATAATTTATATAGTTTATGTTTGCATAACATTATTATTTTCCTATTATATGATTATATGGAATTCATCGTAGGTACTTCACTTTATAAAATTCATTGGAATTTTTTTTGATCTGATCATGAACGTACAAATGTAGAGATATCTACAATAACCAATATACTGACAGAAGTGAAAATAAAAATAAAAGCATAACATTATACTAAAAATGATTAAACAATTTTAATATCGTATATTATACGCTTTTCGTAAAACTAAACACAATAATCCGAGTACAATAATAATAACATGTATCAGTCTAAATTACCCATCATATGTGAGGAAAAACATAAAATTAATAATCATCAATAACATATTATGTATATATGATATTGTTATGTTTTCTAGGGTAAAAAAAATACAAAATAATACTATATTATTATATGCATACGACTTGTGTAACATCCCTAAATATACTTGGTTAACTCAAAATAATATTACATTTATAAATATATTCTTTTATTTTAATATCCTTACGCGTTGCGTGTAACAATATAACATGTATTTAATTCGTACAGGACACAATATCGTTTATACTAATTTATTTATAATCATGGGTCGGGACTTGAGCGCTTAATTAATATAATATCACTTAAATACGTAAAAATGTATGAATAACTCAAACTTATTTTTTTAAATCCAAACACTTTATTTAAAATTATGATAAATAATACTAATACTATCGGTTGAATACGACATAAAATAGTGTGGATAAAAATATTTCATTCAAAAAATAACCGCGAAAACAGAAAAAAAAAATCAAAATTCGTATTAATACCTAATATTATTGAAAGCTTGAACGAAACGATTCCGCAAAATTTTTAAACGATAAATCCTACACGGACACACAAGTTTATCATATACACGCGAGTGCTAATAGTCCCGAGCCCTGATTATAGGTACATGACAATTGTATAGGAATAGCAAGGATATGTACATTATTTTACACGACAGAATTATTGCAAAAAAATAATAATATTTATAATAATGTTATGACCATCATTAGCGTATTCGTAAAAAAAATCGTCTAATATTATTATACATAAAAAAAATGTAGGTAAACAGTAAAACAAAATAAAAAAAATCACGTATTTCTTTTTCTTACTCGCAACTAGGACAGGGGTGAGTAGAAAGTGAGGGTGGCAGACAGAGATTAGGAGGAGAAGTATAGTATACATTAACGTCGGCGTAAAAGAATATACGACCGACGACGACGAGAAGTGAAAAAAATGGCCGTATTTGCGTATAGTGTATATTATAATAGTCGTGATCACAACGACAGACGCAAAACTATTGAGCAAAAACATGTTGAACTGCGTTCGATCGTCTCATCGCGGCGGCTTTGACGGCCGTTCCCGCGTCGTACACGGTTGCCAACGACAACGATAATATTATTATTATTATTATTGTTATTGTTATCAAAATCATCGTCGCATCGCTACGCTCGTCTGCCGTCGCCCAATGCGTATCTCCGTCTTCTGTCCTGACCCACTTTTGGCACGTCCTTGAAGAACTCTTCGTCGCCTTCCGACTCTTCGTACTCGTCTTCGTACAGGTCGCCGCCGTTCGGATCGGCGTCGTCCGCTGGAGGCGGCTGCGGCAATGATAACGGCTTGGCCGTGAACGGGCTGTCGGCCGCAGTGGCCGTGGCCACCGTCGTGGTCGTCGCCGCGGTCGCGGTCGGCGTCGCAGACTCTCCGTCAACGGCGGCGGCGGCGGCCACCTGCTGTTGCTGTTGCTGCTGATTGATGGCACTGTTTTTGGTCGACGACGAGCTGACCTGCACCGAAACCGACACCGAAGATTCGGGAGCTTCGCGCGCAAAGTTCCGCCGAGACTCTTCGTCGTCCACGTCGTCCTCGTCGCCCAATCCGATGGCCGCAACGCCTTCGTCGTAGTTACCGTCGTACTGCGCACCGTCGCCGGTGTACTGCTGATGTTGGTACGACGAAGGAGGTGGCGGCTCGTCCGCGGGTGGCGGTGGCGGCGGCGGCTCGTTTTGCAACCGGAAGCCGTGACGGAAGTTTTGGTTTCCAAACCGCTCGGACGACAATAAAACCGGATGCTGCTGCTGCTGTTGTTGTTGGGACTGTTGTAGATGTTGCTGTTGATGTCGGTACGGCGGTGGTGGCGGCTGCTGTTGCTGCTGCTGCTGGTGATGTTGTGGATGTTGCTGCTGTTGCAGATGTTGCTGCGGCGCCTTGGACGGGAAGTGCCGTGGCGGTTGGAAGTTGGCCACCGTAAACGGCTTGGGCTGCTGCTGTTGTGGTGGCGGCGGCGGCGGTGGTGGTGGATGGTACCTGTGATGAGCCTGCTGCCCCTTAGGCCCTGGCCCCTGTTCCCGTTCTTTGAGACTCTCCTGAAACGCGTTGTGCAGCGCTATCAGGGCCGCTATCGTTTCCGGCGAGTTGGTCGGATACGAGACGGCTGGCTGCTGCGTCGGTTTCGCCGTGCTCGTCATCACTATCGGCTGGGACGGACGCTTAGTGCTCGTGGCCGCACTGATCGTGGTTGTCCGCGGCGTCGTAGTGGTCGTCGTCGTGGTGGTGGTCGTCGTCGTGGTCGTGGCAATGACTGCCGCTGTGGCCGCCAACGCGCCCACCGGCCCCGCGATCGTCGTTATCTCCTCGTCAAAGTAATCGGATGTCCCGGAACACTCTCCTTCATCCTCGTTACACTGCACTGACTCCTGTTCCGGTGGTTCTTCCGGTGCGATCCTGCAAGCATTTGCCACATGAATACATGAAAGATAATAATATAATAATATAATCAATTGAGGATATTCGCATTTTTGTGATTCAAACTTTTAAATATCATTTCAATCATTTTTTTTTTAACGAATATAGGATATCAACGAATTAAATCGATTAATATCATTATCGTATTATGTTGTAAATTAGAAATTAACTAAATTCAAATATTTGTAATCCCAAGGCATACAGCTATTAGAAATATTATAATATATGTCAATACAAATATATTAAATAGCCAATATATAGGGATTAAAATATTTAGAATGATGTAATATTTTAGACATATTATGTTTATATGTGTTAGTTATGTGTATATAATATATTTTATGTTTCATTATTGCTATTATTATTATTTTTTGAGATTTAATTAATAGTTAATTAGTTCTTCATTATTCACAATGTCACGGAATATATCTGTTTGGATTCAAAAAAAAAAATCAGTTTAATTTAATTTAATAGATAAATAATAAAATAATAGTGCATGACTACCGTATTGTGCAAATAAATATTTTTTTATTTTAAATTATAATTATTTCTTTAAATGTATTTTCTAAACTAAGTAGGTACTTATTATATAATGTTGAAATACATGTTGTGTCAAAATAGTGAATATTGACTATTAAACATAAATACAAAATTACATACTTAGCACACGTCATATTTTGAAAGTTTTCAATATTATTGCTTATTGAATACAATAATTACGGGTTTAAATAAAAACTTGTACAATTTAAATAAGTAACAATATAATATTCAATGCTATAATTATTTGTATTAATATTTATTAAAATCGTCTCATCAAGTAAATACATTTGTATATCATAGATATTTTATTTAATAATATAATATTATTATAATATAGGTACACACATTTCAACGTACCACCTCTCGTCTCTATACCGATTCTTATGCCCAGTGGGCATATCATAATATTATATTGTCGGATAATATTTCATTCATTTTATCGATAAAGTAGCAAATAAAATAATAAGAACGACCAGGGTAAACAACTTATTCTTGCCGACTACTTGTATGATAATTTTATGGCAATATTATAATAAAATCGCAACCTCAAAAATTGAATGTATAAACCTGTTGTGTGGATTTTTGAACGAACTCAAAATATTTTTTCGTATAATAATAATAATATATCTTTGAATATTTAAGCTCTATTAAATTATTTTCACTTTAACGAATGTTTTTGTATGCCTTATTTATGTTATAAATTCGTTTATTGCAGTAATAAACAATTATTTACCCATAGCCCGCTCCGTTGTTTCCATATAGCTCCAAGTTAAGATCGAAGAAACTTTCGCTCCTACTGCAATCCACTTCGTCCAAACGTTCACAAACCCTGGTTTCCTGATCGAATACCGTCCCGTTTAGACATAAGAATTTGATATCCGTAATTTCCGCTAAAATAGACAAAAACATATTAAAATCAATTTATTCTGAAAGTGTTCAATATTAAAACATATAGGTAATAGAGTTATTACGATTCAATATAATATTAACATACCAAGTTACATTTGTTTTCCGATGAAATTTTGTAAGATTTTAACATTTCAAACATAAAGGTGTTAATATTTAGGAACTGACATTGAATATATAATAGTGTATAATATAAAACTCAATTAAAGTAGTTTATAGTCAAAAATTACAAGTGTTTTTAATTATAATTCCAATTGTTACGAATTATTTCGTCATTTTTTGTTATACATGTATTTGTATTTTATCAAAAAATGTCTAGTGCACGACTTACTACATGACCAATATGTAGAGAAAAGTTACTTTATTATTAGTGATTGCAATAAGACGTCTCTGACTAGTTTAGCAACAGTACTTTATTCGGAAAATATCTTTTATGTGACATCTGAATATCTGACTTTTATAACCGAGGCCATAGATAATTTGCAGAACGCAGATTGATATACATTATCAATTTATCTATATTTTACACGACTTATTTTAACATGGAAGTATAACCCAAATTGTTGTAGAAAGTATAAAAGTGTGATTGACTAAACGAATATGAAAAATTGCAATTAAATCAATATAAATTATTTTTATTTATATTATTATTGCCATACAATGCGCCGCTATTCAGCAAAATTATAAAAAAATTGTTTGATCTTATTTAAATTTAAAGAAATAATCTGATATAGATATTTTTTACTGATACTGATACATATTCTGACCCAATACATTTGTCAATATAAGTTATTTCAAAAATATTTTTAATTTAAATTATAATTAAGTTCGATATTTTATATAAACGTGATGGTTACTCAATACTGAATATTGAAACAAACCGATATAATACAAATGTATAATAGTTTTTACCATCTTTTATCATAATTTTTTTTTATCTTTATTAACTGTCCGGCATTAAGTCTTTCTAGTATTTTTAAAATCTGTTTTTAAATGATTCCCCACATTGTCGATTTTACCTAAAATATTTTAACTATTATATCGGTTAATTAATAAATAATAATAAACATGAATAACATTATTAATATAGTATATCTTTACATTCGAGTTTGAAAAATTCGAAATCGGCGAAATCGTCCTAATCGCTTAATCGACTGTATATTATATACTAGTATATTAGAGATGCAATTATAAATTATAACGACAGCGCCTGGTGTTAATAATGTTTACACAGGTACTATCACATCTAATGTATAATAGTATATATCAGGTGTTATAATATTATGATGACCGTAAACGAGATTTTGTCACCATGCGTACAAAATATATATAATTATTGTGTACTCTGTACATTATGCCATATTTTATTGCGCTTATTGTTATGGTAACATTATTACCGTCGTAATACAATAGTATAGTAGTTTAAACAGTACTTATATACTGGTTAATGCGTTCTACTGCAGCCAACCATTATGTTATACATAATATTATAATGCACATTATATTTTATGCTCGGCCAACTTGTTTAGTATTGAAAGCGTGTTATTTTTATCGCTCGTGCCAATCGTATATTATTATTATAATATTGTGCTCCAGCATTCGCGGTTTATAATAATATAATAATAATATATTATACGATCGGGTTGGAAGTCGTAATAAGAAACTAATATACGAAGATCGTTCGACAATAATACGATATCACCTGGTTGTTATTTTCATTTTTGTTGTTGATGATGATAATAATATAATAATGTAATAGTGTATTGTGTAGGTTTTATGTATACTAGCTATAGGTGGTAACCGAATACCTAAAGACAATACGGTAGGTATGTGGAATATAGAAGAGTATTAACTTACGAGTAGGCAGTGAAGTTAACATAAAAATCATGGTTTCGAAAATTATGGTTATCTAATACCTTAGATTACAAAACGTATTGTATGAGTAGTACTTTGCAGTAAACGATAAAATAACAAAATAATTGCGAAATAAAAATCTATCTTGACTATGAAATGTTATGTATGATGATACGGCGCAAATTTAAAATCCCTGTATGATTGTTATTTTCTAAATTGCCATAAAATAACCGAGATGTTTTCTAAAACTGATTTGCTGAATAACTTTTGGAATTTTTTTTTTTTTGCAATACTCCAGAATATATATTATATGAAAAGTAAAAGAAAACTCGTGTTTATAAAGTAGTAAATATGGGGCTCGTATCTGATTTACAATTGTTAAAGATTTATATTGAACAGACATATGGGTTATATATAATACGAAACATATTAAATTAACTTAAATGCGTGGTATTAGAGGCATATAATAAAACTTGTACGATAGAGTCTATAAAAAATAAAAATAATATAATATGAGAACTAAATAACTAATAATAATAACATGATTAATTTGTACGGTAAACATTTGGTAAAGCTACTGTGACTGTAAGTTTGTTCCGAGCTAAACCATTTTCATACATACATTTTTAATGGTGTGGTGATCTCTTAAAAAATAAAGTAATGGTGATGCATATAATATGAAGTATATCGTTGTATTATAATATTTTATAAACGTAAGATTGGTATAACGTGTTCACAGATTCCAGTAATACGTTACATTAAGTACGAATAATTGCTCTGTTAAAAACTTAAAATTACTGTAGTAACATTTATAATTTTTTTTGAATCTTTAATTTATTTTAAATTTGTTGATAAATGAGCTAATTTATGTTATATTCAAAGCTCCTAAATAATGTGAACATTTGTAGAACTTTATATGATTTATATTTGTTAACGATTTATTTACCTAGTGTCCAATTGCGATAGTTACCAATAGGTCATAGTAAAAATTAATTTTATGAAACGTGTATTTGCATTTTAAGCACTTTATTTATAATTAAATATATACACAAGTGAAATAACTATTAAATGTATTAGTTTGATCAGTACAATTTATTGAATATTATTGTACTTCACTGAGTAGGTTAATTCATCGTTATAATTATTATTTTCTGTCTAATAAAAAACATATAAGGATAAATTATTAGTGAAATATTTTCAAAAATGATTTTTATTGAAAAAACGATATGTGACCATTACTGAAGTCTGATAGTAATATCAATGCATTAATAAAAATAATTAATGTCAGATACATTGGACATAACAAATACAGGCACGTATTTTGTTATTATTATAATAACAACGCCCTTGTAATATAGGGCGTTGTCGTTATTAATAAATTATAAGTATAACTAATACATAACAGTGTTATAATAATCGAGGGGAATGGATTAAATAGCTTACTATTTGCATATATTTTTATATACGATGAACTTTTTTAGTGTGAACCTAACCAAAACTATTATTCTGAGTAGTACCTACAAGTTCTACATACACTTAAAAAATAAAAATAAAATTTACGGTATTAATGTCAAGTAAAAAATATTGTAGTTATATAAATAAATAAAATAACTATATAATGTAAATTATAATATATTTATATATTTAAATTAATAATTATTATTTATTATTTATTTATACAATATTCTAAATACAATCATTTTCCAGTATATTTTCAGAATTCTATTAAATCATTATTGTTAACAATAATTGTTCTTAAACTATAAATCACATTCCTATGTTGCTTATTATTATAAATTATTTATTATAGTCCGGCTGTTGTCAATATCACTTTCCCATTAAAAATGACCTATTTAATAAATTTAATACGTGTAAAATAAATATTGTAAAAATCATAAATATTAAAACATGAAAATATAATCTTATTATTTTACTTTCCAATATTATAAGATTTGTTCACATTTTAATCTGCAGAAAGTATTTAATGATTTCTACAGTCGAGTTCAACTGTAGTTATGATGATCGACAGTCAATATTTAAACGAAGCATGAGAATGTCAACCAAGAATGTCTATCAAAATAAGGATTAGATCCTTAGTTATATCCTCAAATTATTATTGTAAAATTTCAAAACTATCATATTTTAAAATTTTATTTATATAACATAAATTATACTATTATTATTATTATTATTATTATTATATTGAAGTTAGCAGGGTTTTCGTTATTTTGATTATTTAAAAACAATCTGAACTATTAGCTAGGTTACCGTGCCGGTCCATATTTTTATTAAAATTATTAAGTATTGATATAAATAAAAATAGAAACGCTACGGTACAGAAAAGTTCTCCTAAATGTAACGTATACTGTATAGTGTGAAAACTTGGTAAATCTCGGTATAAATAACGTAGGTACTCTTAAGCTTGTCCCGCGAAAAACAGTTTTTCTACACAGTAGCATTATTACATGAAATAGATGTCAACAATTTTCAGGGAGTTTTTAAAAATGTTTTGATTTTCAAAACATATTTATTGATTTCACTATTTTTATCATTTATTTTATGGTCGATACAATAGTACCTAATTTGCAGATTAAAACATATTCATCATTTTAAGATGTTAATCATATCTATGAAATACAATTTTATACTCATCGAAACCAGATTGTATTTTATAATATACGTAATTTAAGTAAATTGATTGTAAATGCGAAGAGTAAAGAATCATACATATTATTATAATTATATTATGTTATAGATTTAAGAAAAACTTAATATGTAAGTTTTTACTATGAAAACATGCGAACTCGTGAACAAAAAACAATAATAATCACATATTTTCGGTTTTTTTTTTTTTTTAGTGCATAACTTTTAAATGCATATAATATTTTATGAGTATATAAGATGGTTTTATATAGACTATAGAGCGTTAAAGTTCGAGTCCCAGTTACGGCCGACGTAATCGTGTGCGTTCTGGAAATAAATTCTGGTTAACACACATTTCAGGTACAGTGGTCCGCTGTTACGGGGATACCCGTGCTGTTGCGCCATTTAAATCGTCTTGCGGGGGTATACGCTAATTTGAATAATATATATTATAATACCTACATCATATATATATATATTTAACTCGGCTGGTAATTATAAATAACACGCATAAAAAAAATATACCTACATACTCTATAGTATTATAATATATATTAAACATAAATATATACGCTGGTTCGGACTTTGCCGGGGGATTCGTGAGCTTATAGAATAAACACACGGACACACGGTAGATACGTATTATATTATTCGTATACTATATATACATTATTATAACGCAGCGTTTGCAGTCTACCTGTATAATACCTATAAGACTCGATACCGCGGAGTAATGGCGTGCAAGTCTCGCGGGGTTATGCAACTCGCCTGGTCCAATGGTTGTTGTTATAACCTTGTTAAGAATGTCTGTAATTTATATGTCCCGATGTTGGGTCGCAAAACTGGTCCACCGACTGGCGTGCGCACATACGCGCCGGCATGATTATATTAAGTTTATAGGTATAATACGGTTTATTATTATTATTATTTATTTTTTCGCATTTCACTCCCACAATCCGTGTTTAGCCTACTTTGTGATTAATTATTATCAAAATGCTTCGGGTCGACGAGCTACTGACAAAGCACCGTATAAGGCGGTTCATTCGCTGCACACTTTAGGCATATAATATAGATTGCAGATACCTACGTAATATTATATTTATATATAATATATTATTATATACATATATATATCGAGAGTGAAAATCGAAAACCCCCTCAACAGTCACTATAGTGCAATTAACTTTAGCTGCAAAAAATGCGGTTTTATTAAAAACTGGTTCAAAACACTGCTAAAACGATGTATACTTTGATATGTTTTTTTAGTGATTAATTATCAAATACCTACAATGGTTTTCATTTAAAAACTCTAAACGCATTTACACTTCCTCATAACATACTTAATAATAATAATACTCAATATTATATTATGATATTACTCTGAGAGTTTGAGTAGGCGCATGTACTTGATATTATGTTTTAACTTCAATTCTTCAAATGGTTTATATCGATTAGTAATTGGGCTTTTTTATAATATTACTTGTTTAGCTTGATAGCAAACCACATAATGGTGTAACTATATTTTATACATATGCGTTATGAATTCTATTGGTAGGTTATAGGTTATTTATTACTATTAGTATGTTCTTACTTATATGTTAAAAATGTTGATGGTTAACATTCCAATAAAAATAATAATGCTTATAAACATTTATAATTTATATCCTAACATGTTATTTAAAAATGCATTTTAATATAATATTTTATTCAGTCGATTTGTAAATTTATTTTATAATAAGTAATTTTAATACTCGTCGCTCAAAATTGTCTTTTAAATAACATGTGTAAATTTAAAAAAAAAAATGGTAGGTAAACAAATACGTGAAATATTTCACTGAAGTTTTCATATTTGTAAAATTAATTATGTAATAAATAAGCAGTAATATTTTTGTCTAAATATTACAATTAAACACCATAAATATATATAAGAAATTATAAATCGTGTGTTTACCTGGAATATGTTTTGTTATATTATATTATAGGTTTATCGAAAGCATTTTATTTACATATATCCGCATTGTTTTGTTAGTTGTTACATTTACGCAACGAAACCATTTACGGCCTTAATGCCTAAAATACGTGCTAATGAAGTTATACTATAATAATTAATATTCAATACTTTTGGAAGTAGCTATTTTATTACCTTCATTAATTGTTAACATTTAAATAAGTTATTGTGGTATAGGTAATAGCATGATAATTCGTGTATCAAAATATTACGACAAAAATATGTCGTTAAGATTTCCGAGAAACATTATAATTTATATTTAAATATTATTTTCATGTAAAATATGCTATTACCATATTTAAATTAAATTAGACCATCGCATTTTTTTTATTCGTATAAATTTGGAGCATTTTAAAACATATCTATTTTACAAGTTATTTTTTATATATACACACATAATGTATATTGACATATTGTAGTGTGGTAATCATTAATAAATGTTATAACGTAAGTGCATACAGATTATATACACACCGTACATAACTATAATAATATAATATAATAAATACGTTCTATTTTTAATAATTTGAGTCAAAAAATCGTGTAAGTGTTTAAAAAACAGCATACGATTCGATCGTGTGTTATTCGATGACAAACGATATAGTATAAAATATATACTGTACAGCGATAGTATTTAGCATTTTAACGTAAGTATACTCGTGACCTTTTCGACCGCCGTCGAAGTAAATACCTCTTATACTCTATATAGGTGTATATAACAAATACACAAAGAAAAAAGGCGACACTGATACATGCGTATTTAGTGTTTTTCGCAGATAAAATGAGATTTGCGTAATATCATCATGAAAGTACCTACATATAGTGATAATATAGCGAATGTTATAGTTGTTTTATACCATTGTGTACGAAGTGTGGAATGTGTTGCACGCAAATATTGCAAACGAAACGCACGCGATATACCTGTATATACATATGTCTATCTCATATACAATATAAAATATATAATATACGCGTAAAAAGAAGATCCTATCCATTAAGAGCGGAGACTATATATATATATGTGTGTGTGTGTGTGTGTAAAATAATATGGTGTAAGAACCCACTGACACAGTCAAAACTTTATCGAGAGGTGTTGACGTAAATCGTTTTCGTCGTTGTCACCGATGGACATCTAACGGTTTTACATAAGAATCACGTTTGAATATCTATCAGACCTTCTCGAAATCTCGATACACCCTATTTGTGAATATGTATATATATATATATAAATTTATAGTTTTACTCGTACGTATAATCGTTTATAGATTTAGCCAACGGGGGAATTGCGTATAATGGTACGCCGTGTACCTATATTATGTTCGAAGTTTATAATCAATATTATAATAATATAATATACATCATATTTTATATTACCCTACAATACCCGCGCCCTATACCGATAAATATATATATGTGTGCTCAGCTGTACACCTATGTAACATATTATTATATACCTATAGATATAACTGATATAAGTACATGTAAGACACATATAACAATATATATATATATATTATATCAATATATGAACAAAAATACAACATAAACTTCTGCAGCCGGAGTTGCAGGTAGACTAGGTAGAGGTAATATAGCGCGGATTAAAACCGTGTGGCAGTTTTTTTATGTAAATCACGATAACTGGATTGCTCCGGTTATATAACCGAGCATAGTGGCAATAACCGACCGACTGGCGTGTCGGAAGAAAGTTGTCTCTGCGAAACGAAAAATCAAATTGGGTAGGGTTTTGTTTTTGTTTATATTTCCCTCTTACCTTTTTGGCCAATGGTGCAAACATGAAACATCTGACAGCCAGTCTCCACGTCCGCGTAATAACCTCCGATGACTTTGCCGTCGCATGAAAAATTCGTGTCCGGTAAATTGTCAAAGTCCAAATACTGAAAACATACACACAACAATATGACATAAATGAATGATTGTGTTTGTTGATGAAACCATATATGCTCCAGTTTTGAATTTAGACTAGATAACGAATTTTAATCTACTCCCTACGTCCCACTACCTACCCATCACACACGCCCCAACAATTTTAACACTTTAAAAACATGATCTTGTTTTGACATAAATGTACACAGTTTTATTAGCGTTTTTTTTTTTAAATTGTTTGCATAATATGTAAAATAAAATTATGTTACACTAAACATTTTATACATGGATATACCTATAGGTCAGTGCCATAACCAAAATTTTTTTTTTGCGGAGGGAAGGGGCACTTAATTTTTTTTCCTAATTTTTACAATGCTAAAATACCTACATATCTTAATTTATACTTTATTATTACATTATTACTCTATACTTTATGATCTTTTTGTTTATTAAATGCTTATTGCTTACTACACATCTACATTTTTCTTATGGCTGTAGAATTATGTTAACAATTATGGTATACATTTCACATAACAATGTATTAACATTATTCTAAACTATAGATTAATGTATTAACTAATTAATATTAATATATTACAATTTTCTGTAAACAGGAAATTTAATTTTAATTCGAATATTATTATTAAAAAGGAACAATATAATAACTATTAAATTTTATGAATATATTATTATAAATTAATACAAAACAAACGATACCTTCCTTACACAAAAGGAGATTATTATGAAGCAATTAAATAAATTTAAGTGATTAAAAACATAACAAATATCACAGTTTGTACATGAAGTTATGATAAACAATCAACTGCGCAACGGCATACGTAAGACGTAATACCAAATGTACAACAAATAAAAATAAACAGTAGTCACCAAATTATATTATTTTAAATCATAAAATTATGTTTTAGGAATACTGAGATTATATGTTATATATTTTACTTATATAATATGTATGTAGAGCTGTAATTAGGTACAGTATGCGGCGGGTATTCCGTATTTATAAGTATATATTGAAAATAACAATGAAATTTAAATCAATCATTTATTTTAACATCATGCATAATACTAAATCATCATTACTATATTTTAACATTTATGAACACAAATTACGAATAATTTATCATACATTTACTTTGAATCATAAATATGTTAATATTTAATAACATAACTTATAAGAATAAATCTCTGTATACTAATATAATATACTATGGCGCAAAAAAAAATTTGGGGGAGGCAATGAGGCACGAATTCCCCCCCCCCCCGGCTATGGCACTACTATAAAATATATATTCATGTGATTTTATTTTTAATAGGTTGAATGTAATATTCCTTTTAATCATCATTCATCACATCCAGACATCCCTATCCATCAAGACAAATCTTAGATTAATATAGACTTATTATTTCAGAAGTTTTGTTTTTGTATTAAAATCAAATGTATACCACGAAATAAAAAAATATCGAATCTATATTTTGTACAATAGTTGTATCTCCTCGGGAAGTTATGTTGAGGCAACTAGACACAGTGCTAAAATAAGGGACAATACCATTTTATATTTATACGAGTATGCTATGTTTGTCAGTATGTTTTACGGGGATACTGTATGATTTTTTTATAAATAATTTTATAAATGACAGTTATTTAATGGTTTATTTTATTAGCAACATGACAGTTATGAAATGTATAAATATATAACTATATTTAAATTTAAAAATATTTTTATTTTTTGGATTTCTTGTTTTGGGTCAAAACAATATTATTAAAATTAGTAAGTAGTAATTATAAGTTATATTATGATATTATTTATTCAAATATTTAGTGAATATATATATATATATATATTATACTTGTATAATACATTATATTACATAATAACTAAGATTTGATGATTTTATTTTTTATATAATAATCATTAATTAGCGTTATGATTATATTGAAATATTTATCGGTATAACACTAGTATAATACAAAGTAAGAAATAATAATATTATTTATATTATAGGTACCTATATAATACACTCCGCTATAATTAATGTATGATTAAATATAAGACAAGTACATATTACATTTTATATATTACTAAGTAAAAAAAAATATCATTATATGTTTTTTTATTAAAAAGTTAAACGTCAAAAGTTACAAAAATAATTGGTTATAAAAAAATATTCTTATTTTTACTTTAGTACTTTTTAGTATTTTCCATATTTTTTAAATTTAAAATACATATTATTATGTATGACAGCGAAATCAATCTCAGTAGATATACACAATACGAATATTATGATGATACATTGACGTGGCTTAAAATTATATAATACGTGAATTATTCTTTCTATATATATTATATTAAGTAATATATAAGTATCAAGTATGATATTATGTAGATATTATATTAAAATAGTATTACTCAATTAATGTTTCATCAATTTTTTCTTCTAAATTGTTTATATATTTCCAGTGACCATAATTATTATATATTATTAATTGAATCAATCGATATTATGTTTATAATGTTCTTGAAATCGTTTTCGATGTTGGTATATCACTATATACGTCATGGCGACGCGTGGATGTGAACAAATATTCATAGCATTGGTATCTAATTGGCGAAAATATAACGAAGTGTATACAAGTAACACATGTCATTTTATAACCAGTTATGAAACCGAGTCCTACGTATCTATAATATTATAGTTATTTTTTAACGTTAACTTATACATTAGAGGTATATACTATTTATATACGTATACTGAAAATCAATATACTAAGCGAACTGAATTTGTAATGAATACATCAGCATAATAATTTAAAAATCAGTCGCAATTGCCAAGGATATTGTAATTTTTTAAAACACACACTTACACACACGCGGTAATACTAATTTTCAAATACTTTCTCCGCAAGGTTTAGTTAATCGTATATGTCATCATATTATATTCATATTTATCTATTTAAAATGTTTATGATTTTGTTTTAAAAATTAAAAACGTGGATAAGTAATCAAACCGTTTCGGTTAAAGTGCGTACAAATTAGAATATCCTGCAATTAATTATTGATTTTCGATCGAATTCGTTACGTCAATATGTAGGTACCTACAGTTATGTATATTATTATCTTATATACCTGTGGGCTATAATATAGTTATTTTCGTACAAATATTTATTTTTCAGGTGTATTATAAATAGGTAGGTACGTTTAATATACACAACAACATATTATGTACAGGATGTGTATTTAAACAATAAACACTCTAACATAAAAAATTGTTAGTTTTAAAAATATTTTAATTTATTACATTATTTGTAATTTTTTTAAATTTGATGTGTTAAGTGGAGTGGTCTGTAGTTGATATCGTACAGTGTACTATACTATATGAGCTATATAATATAACTGTACAGTACTGTGCTGAATTATACCCCATATACCTTTGTAGCCCACAGATTGTTGATCTATATAATATACTTTTAAACATTTAATTGGTTCGAAATTTTCAGAAAAATGTTTTATTTCGGAATATGAAACCATACGATGTCGTCATTAAAAATAAAAAAATATGTAAATTACTAAAATAACTATAATTTTAATACTTTTTGTGTAATAATGTGTTTAAAGTTAAAAAAAAAAATCACCCAGTATATTATATTACATATAATTACGAACGCATAATAATTACTAACGATTGTGTGTATATAGTATATATACGATTATCCGTCATCTTAAACACCGACAACAATCACCTCAATATTTTACGCGTACTATACGTTATGTGAGCACATAATATAATATTATGTGTTATGACTTATGGGTATAATAGCTGGTACCTCCTAATATCTAACTATATATACCATACCACGGTTTTTCGAGCGTGCCCGAGTTATGTAATTTAGTCAAAACAATCACACGCGCTGGAATAGATGCCTACAGAACTGCTGTTTGGGCGTCGGGCGCAAATAATCACTATAACTCTATATCGATACTATACACACTATGTAATTATTCAGATTTCGGGTATACCTCCAATATATGTTATTATATTCAGGTGGAGTGTATTTTTCCTAGCCATGCGATTGTCTCGCCCGCGATCTATTATCGAAAATATTGATTTGAAAAACAATTTTAACGCTCTGTCATACTACACAAATCGTATAATACGAGTATAAGACATAATATTATATTAATAATTTATTGTACGAGTACTTACTCCGGGTTGCACGGCGAAAGTGTAAATATTGGCGGCATTCCACCAGCAATTGCAGTTCCACAGCGCGGCTGAAAAAAAAAATACACAGTATAATAAGACGTTATTAAATTAATGAAAAACGTGAGGTTCGAACACAATAATATATTGGGCAGTTGTACAATCCGCCCGGTGAGTACAATAATATATTAATATAATATACCTGTAGTATATACATAATATATACTACGCGTCTTGCGGGGAACGAATCTATCCAATTCGTTTGACCGACGTAGTTTATGAAATAAAAAATAATAGGTACCTACGTGTATACGGAGTTACAACATAATTAACGTTTTTTTTTTTCCTCATTAAAAAAATTAATATATAAATGTATAACGAGGGCCAACTGTTATTAAAAACATCGTGTACATAGTAGCTATAGGTCTATCGAACGATTCACACTTTCATATAATATATAGACCGCATAAAGGACTATTCGGTATAGGACTCGTCATTTTCGTGGTATAGTTATTATCATACATACTAGATATTATACAGTTCTCGACAGGATAATAATGTATTTGTAACACGCGAATCGGCTGCGGCTGCGGCTAAATCGTTTCAGACATTTTAAATTCCAATTCGAGTTTTTTAACGACGTGCCAACTGCTGCCGATAAATCGGGTCGTTATATAACTATATTTATATATGTATATATAATACATTATATTATTACCGTATATACTGTGGAAACGCCTACACGCGCATAATATAACTACATCATATTATACAGTGTTTATACGGCAACGAGTCGATCCTGTATCGCGACGAAATCATCTTTCATGTTGTGCGCCGCGGTCGCGAACCGCGACCTTTTGTATCGGATTATCGTCGTCGTATAATGTGTATTGCGCGGCCTGTGGACGTGCTATAGAAACGGCCAAAGCATCATCATATACCCAAGCCCGCGGGATATTATATATAGAAATAGGAGGAAAGATATGAGAGGAAAAAAACCGACGAGGATGCTGTGGTGGACTATATGTCTGCGCGGTGTATATATTATATATATACGTATATGGTGTGTATTGTATACATAATTTGGTTGGCTAATAAAGTTGTGAAAAAAAAACAAAAACCCGAAAAGCAAAAAATTACGCCTTATTAAACCGATCTCTCATCCGTGTATATGTGCGACCTCGGCAACCGAGCATGACCTCTCTTCTCGGCCGGCCCGGTGTCGAGACCTATGATCCGCCGCGGCGTGGTATACCGTAATATAAGTCGTAGGTATACAATAATATACGCCTGTGTATGGGATGCGGATGGAAAGAGTAAACAATCGCGCGGTCTGCGAGCCGGGTAAAAGAACCGATGTTTTTTTTTTCGGGGAGTTGCGCGTCCCAGATAACGAAATTTTTATTTTATCAACATTTTTTCTCGGTCATTCGCCGCGTTCCATGGTTTCGGACACGCCAGCAAACCGCTGTTATAATATTATTTTAACACCGATAAATGATGTTATATTGCGGTGTATTAATGGAAAATATTTCAGGAAAACGTCGGCAATACACTGGTTCATTATGAATTTTGTGCATGACGCCCGCATAAAATGCGTAAGTCCCTGTCGTCGAAATCAAATTTCCGATCGAAATTTTAAAATTTGCTGACCGTGAATCCCACACATGTATTACATAACTGCAGTGGCGATTTGACAAAAAGTATTGATGCTATAAATATTACGTGTTATACATATTATTACCATTAGTATAGCATATGATATTTTATAAATGTTAAACGAGTTCAAAACTTAATACATTGTACGGTCATAGTTTCTTATTATCAAGACGTAATCGTATAAACATTCCACAAATTTGAACGTCTTATTGAAATTGTAACAATTGTATTATAGTGCATATACAGTGATTTATTTAAAAAAATTAAATCGTGCGGATAGCTATTTTAATATTGTAATATTATAACAGTAAAAATATATATTCACCGGATACTTAAAACTTACAATCGAACGCATGAATCACGATTCTTTATAATATTATACACATTGTATTCATTTTCGAGTATAAATTAGTATTATTATATTAATAGTTTATTTATATTTATCATAATTTTATTAAAAAAAACCGTTTTTATTGTTTTAAATTATTTATTGGCCGTCAACACGTTTTTTATGGACTACAATTCGGTCACACGATTTCGTAAACAATACCAAAGTTGAATATTTAAATGGTTTGTCATATTGTGGGTATTATAAAACTATTTTTCTGTTCATATAATATAATATATTAATAAAACAAATACATCTACTTAAATATTGTATTATGCAAAATTGTCTGCTTGTTAGTTCGCTTGATTACGATTCCTAGACCAAACCGCACAACACATTATTATGAAATGTTCTGTTAAAACCACAGGTAGATATGTTTGATTTGTATAATATCCTTGATGAACTGCATTACCATAATATTAGATATCACAAAATGGTTTGTCAAGCTATATCCAAATTTCAAATGACCTAAATTGTCACATATCTAAACTCTCGTGTACGTTTAAATCACATTTTGTATAATTCCACATTCATACGTTTATATATTTGTTTGAGTTCACAGACTGTACGGTATCATACAGATCCTCGTAAAACTCAGCCACATCTGAATCACAAAGAAAGATTTCATAATAATATAATATTATATAATTATTGTTGTCTTGATTTGAATTCAAAGAAGTTTTTCAATAGTTAGTTTTTAAAGTATTTGCATTATTCTGGTTAATTTATTCTCATTTCTTCCACTATTTTCCTTATGCGTACTATGACTTCAGTTATTTATTTAATCGCTAATATTATTATTAATATTGGGCGTATTTTTTTGTGATACCTAATATATATTAATATATTATAGTAAAATCTCGTATATATTGTGCCTATAGTGGAGTTATTTTGTTATGTTTGCGTGTGTTTGTTGCAGTCTTTCTATTATTGGATTTGTCCATTTTATAATAAATTAACTATTTTAACATTTCATTATCAACATATTATTTCTACTATACGTACGCTGCAGTTATCGTGCAGTTTCCAGACGGGTCAGTGAAAAATTTAAATTGAATTTCTTTTTGTCGCCGTCTTCGAATTACGTCTTATACTGTACACAATAATAAATAATAATACACCCGCCATTTTTTCAATTTAAAATTGTTTTTTTCCTATTATTATCTTCTTCTTTATATTTTTTTATTTACAAATTGAATTTAATATTGGTTTCGTTACAAACTCTTTTTGTGGTGTATGGGTGTTATGTCACAAACATCATGAACGCGTAATATGTTACTTGGACGCATGTAAAAGCAAAGTATATACCTTCTTTAGTGTAAACTCCACCAGAAAAAAATCGTATAAAAATATAAAATTAATAAATATTTTAAGAAAAAAAACATAATATTCATAATAGTAAAATATCCTACAATCCTACATTAAATAATAATTAGGCGTAATATGCCAAAATATAATATAAAACTTAAAACTAAAAAGTTAGTTAAAATTATTAAATTACTTTGTATATAATATTATTAAAAATAATAATAATACATTTTCCAAACTAATTAAATATATGTTTAATGTCATATTATTATTATAACTATTTATAGCGTTATTTTTATTTTTTATTCTCTACTTCTCTATATTATTTTAATTTTAATTTTGAGTTTATTTTATTAAGATATAGGTATTATTAAGTTTTATACCTACATAAGTTTTGATTTGAAATTCGATAAGGCATTAGTAAAAAAATGTACATTTCGGTCTCTTTTGTAAAATTAATTTTTATATGACTAATGAAATTATTTATAAGCATTTGTAGTTCTATTTATATCTGCAGTTTCATCAACCTACAAATAAGGGAGGAACGCTGCATCATTGCTATTATAATTTTCAACAAGGTAATCGGGAAACTTAACTAATTTTATGGTTGGTCGGCATGATAAGATCATTTTTAAATATAAATTAATTAATCAATTTATTCGAAGCAATTAATAAATACCAATTTCAGTAATTTCTACGTAAGTCATCGCAACGAATGTCGATGTAGTTAATGTGGAAATTGGCGAGGCCTTAACTCTGATGATGAAGTTTTCTTACACCCATTATAGGTAAGAAAACTAGCGGAGTTTACATTAGATCTTTTCATCTCCTTTTTATCAAATCAGTATTCCGACGGAATTAACCGATCATAATATTATACTGAAGTGAAGGAATTTTTAGAAACCGCAAATATGGACGACCACTGTATATTTAACGCAATACATAATATGTAAAATATAATGCGTGTATAACTGAAGTATACCGTAGTACAGAATGTTCAGTTTAAACGAAGATATGATAACATTTTCAAGGTAATAAGTAATAACATTAATAACTAATAGCTACGATCAATGAATATGAAATGTGAATCGTGAACCACTCTGGCGATGTCGAACATATAAATATACAGAATGGTTCACCGCAAGAATGCGCACCCACATTTTTTCATAAATAATAATAATAATAGTGAATTTATTCAAAATCTGATTTTTGGAATCTTTATAGTATACCTGAAAATCATGATATAATACCTAAAATAATAACTATTTTTGTCGTAAATAATGGCTTTCTTACATTGTTTTACTGATAAATCGTGCTCAGAATATGCACTTTAGTTTTGTATAAGTTTATAGTATAAACTTCATACTGTCTTGGACATATCTGGTCAGTGGTCATATATCATCACTCCGATAATTAATCTTTTGTTTTGTGTTGAGATCATAATTTTTTTAATATACATTTATTTTAGTATTTTTTTGTTTATTTCGTTCGCAAAATGTTTTATTATTTTATAAAGAAATTATCGATAGATATTTAAATTAAATTATTTCAATAATACATTTCAAACGTAGCTCCTGAAAAATTACTAATAAATTATGTTATAACTGTTAACCTGTCGGCCTGTGCGTGCGCTTAACCATCGATACGCATTACGTATATTATATCATATTAAACATGTTCTACACGATATATTTCACTCTCGGTCAGTATATAGAGCTATGTCGAGAAAATCTGAAACGATTGTTTACTAATTACGAAACACCGTGTTATATAGCGAGTAATCGCATAGACTAAAATTCGGTAACCGATCTCTGAAAGAAACAGGAAAGTAATACTTTTACCGAGCTTTTACCTACAATCGACGTAAAGCGTACGTAAAAAAAATAAAATAAAAAAGTCACAAAACTCGAGATAAAAATAATATCAAAAAAAAAAAAACTGTTGCGTCGTCCTGGGTTACCTCGGCCATATGGTAAAAACTCCGCGTGCCGCCCGTCACGTCACACACACACACACACACACACACACACACACACACACACAGACACACACACACACACACACACACACGTTAAATATTATGCAGGCGCGCGTCGACACGATTCTGTCATAATTATTATCGTTATCGTCGTCGTCGTCTCGTTCGTCGTGTGTCGCTCTCCTCGCGTGACCAGCGCGCGCGCGCGCCCGTTCGCGATTGTAGCAATAGTCTTATCATTATTTATTATAATAATATACAATATACATACTATATTATAACATATTCTGTTGTTCGGTCGAACCCACCACTTCGAGCAGGACTACTTGAATATACTATTATAGTATTATTTTAATACGCGGTAACATACTTTAATAATTTAATAACGTAATTTCATGTGTCAATGTATATGATGTATACATAACGTCTTTACTTAATTATTATACTACATATGTGTAGACAATGCGATATCTGCAGACTCGATAAAAACACATCCGAATCGGATACCACCGCTGACCCCGCTATCATATGGAACAAATTCAATCTCGATATGTGAGAAAATCTCAATTCTCCCCTTGTATATAGCTAATCCCGAACACAATAATTGAGTTATTTTTTTTTTTTTTTAAATAAAAAATGTATGTTTAAAAGACTTCAAAATTTAAATATATTTTTACCTAAACAAATTTTAATTAATATTTTTGAATAATGAATTTTTATACTTAAAATTAAATTAAGGTACCAACCGTTAATTATACGCGTTGTACTTCTTATATCACTCATAAATATTCCCATTTATCCTCCCCCCTAAACGGGCTTCAAATCCGCTCTTCGACTATTATTTCCAGTTTATTGTTTACATTACCGGGCCTATCCTTATTCAAATAAGTCGTTAATATTTAATAATGTAACTATAATTGCTGCGGAACTTATGTAAAAGATCAATACAAAAATCAACAAATATTTACAATAACAATATTTTAGGCACAATTTTGGAAGTTCCTGCGTTAGATTTATTTTCCAAATATACTTTAACGTATTGGATAGGCACTAAAGTAATTTCTCTTCGCTTGTTCGACAATACACATTATACACCTCTATTTAATGTAATTACTGATTTATAAATCATGCGGTACCTAAACCATATGTATAGTATATTATCAGTGATAATTTATCACAATACTATGTGCGTGTATTTACAAGGTCGTAATAAGGAGAAAGAAGGGCAAAGAGGACAAGTGCACTAGGTCATCAAATTAAACGATACATTTATAGTTTTTGTTATTAATTTAATTCAAAAAATATATACCTATCTTAAGCATCTCATGACAAAAGAATTGAATAAAACCACCAATGTTATATTTCTAAAAAAACGTATGTCCCATTCATTCCAAGCATGTTAATTAATTACTATTTTGTGATTAGTGAACGAAAAACTATATGCTCTAGCAATATTATGTATTTAAAATTAAGTTTGAGAAGTAAAAATTGGAAAATTAGAAAGTGTGGATGTGTAGTTACTAAATTTTGAAAATTCTAATATTTATATAAATGTTATAACTCATAACATAAATCGTTGTTTTTATTATTATTAAATATTTTTACAATACGAATACGAATACCTATTTAATATAATAGTACATCTATTTTATACATTGTTAAAATAATAAATTATTTTTAGTTAAATTTTTAAAAAAACTTATTTAACCAAATTATTTATTTATTTATTGTATACGTATTTATTAATATTAATATTACTGTTTATCTACGAATTATAATATTGAAAGTATAAAGATGATTAAACATCAGTAATAATTATTAGCTTGACACTGCGTACTTAGATGTACTTATTACACATACAATAATGTAAATACTATGAACATAACCACGGTCATAGACTTTTATAGTCCTAATACAGAGGTAGCGGAGAACGAACCAATTATGACCAAGAAGGCAGAATGTAAGGGTCAATAGATTAATTTAAAAAAGAATGATTTTTTTTATTAATTAGTAATTCAAGGGTTGAATATAGTGTTTCATAAATATTTCTGTGAATAGGTCAATGTCGCGATTATTTTCAAAATAAAATCTCATATTTTTTTTACAATCCAATAATAGTACATCATTTATCTCAATATAATATCATATTATTTGGTTTAAAAAAATGATTTTGTTTTGGTAGATTTTATTAGTTTGAAAACAAAACCAATATCAAATGTGTAATCATGAATGATGAGTTTTGTTTCTATTATGAATAGTAAAAAATACGACAATCATAATTTTTATTATGTACGCAATCACGTAATAATTATAGGTACTCTTGAATTGTTTATACAAAAATATACCAATATAAATTACGTACTTAGTAATTATTATTAAGCAATATATATTTTATAGTCTGGAAAACATTGTTTTATTATTATTATTCCTTCTATAGGTACTTAAAACACTTATAACGTATTAAATCAATAAATTTAGTTATTTTGGTTATTAAATTTAAAAAAATATATACATATATATATAATATATATACCTAATATTCTAGTAAAAGGAATAATAAAATCAATTAAAAGTTTATTTATTTATTTTTAGATAAAAACTAGTATTTCCAACTTGCAGCAGTCAAAGCAATGATATAATATAAACATTCGCGATTACATCTTTTTTTTTAAATAATATCTTGCAGGGGTGCCTATACATATTATATAAAACTATAGAAGTATTGATTACGCTCATACAGGTGACGGATACTATTGAAATATTATGTAAAAAAAATAATAGTAAAAATAAAAATAATAATACAGTACACCTCCAACTTATACACACAATATTTATTACGTATATTTTGTATTGGACATTGGTCATTGATAGTTAGTTTAAGGCATCGATTGGCAATCATACAATAACGGACATCATACAGTGTATACATAGAACTCATGCGAATTATGATATTATTTGTATTTTGTACATTATTTTAATATTTATAATGGATACCTTTCGCCGGTGAGAAATTTTTACCGTATCGACCGGTTTCGTTGTTGCGTCTTAATCAACGGACTCTTATTATTAGATTATCGCCGCTTCGGTAGGCTCGTTGTGCGATTAACGAGCGTGTCGCGCAGCAAACGTACATACTACATAATATAATGGTAATAATGTAATAATAATAAAATAATAAGTACGTCTATCTATACGGCCTACGCGTGGTGCGACTTTTTACAATCACATACACATATATAGTAATATAATAACGGGGCGCTTGAAATAAAAAATAAAATAACACGTTTAAATCTGTGTATAAATAGGAACGATCGCGTGTTGATCGACTATGTATTTTATTATGATAAACTTTGTGTGTGTGTTTAGGTGCTAAAAGCGACCGTGACCTACGTCAACCACGTATTTTCAGAAATAGTGTTGCTTATCATCGGAATTGATGGAAGACCTGAGTCAGATTAAATAAGAAGTGCCGTTCGTTCATATCCCGTGACCCATACATAATATAATATTAGTAATATTACATGTAGATTATAGGCATCTATATATAAATATATTATATGCACTTTAAACATGTTGATGTACGTAAAAACGTTTGTAGCGCAGAAAAAGTACCCTCACTATTATGTCGTAATGTAAAGAATAATACAAAAATCTACAAGCCCATCCCTACTGTAAATTAATTTAAGTTTTTAAAAGTTTTAACTGTACCTAATTGCTACAAATAAAAACTATTCCACTATGGAAAGACTATGACAAAGTCACAATATTACTGCCATTTATTGGTATAACGTATAATATAATTATTATTTATTAATTTTATGAGGACGATAAACCCAGATGTGTTGTCTTCATCATACAAATGCATCCAATACACAGCAAATCTGTGTTCGGTAGAATTCATTTTGAGTAACTTTATTTAAATATAAGGGTGAATTGATCTATATAATTAAATTTAAAGGTAAAGAGTATATACTCTAAGACATCTCGTCTAGAACTTTTAAAATAAGATTTAACTTACAACTATATATAAAATATTAAACGCTCGTTATTCACCTTAAAATTAAAATATAGGGCCAAGATAATATTATTATACTTAAATTAAGTCCAATTTACTATAGTACTAATATTAAAACATTAAATGGATATTCTGAGACAAAAATTGACTATATTGTACTTTTATTAGACGAAGACCAACACATCAAGATGTAGCGTTAATAAATTATATTTTCAATATTTATAAAGATGTTGTAACCATCAGACTATCAGAATTCAGAGGGATGTTTTAAGTGTTTTAACATTCCTCGCTTCTAAATTGTATTTATGAACTAAAAATATATTTGTTATATATTTCACATAATATCTACAAAATACGTTGTCATATTTGATATTATTTATTAATATGAAGATTGATAACTACAAATTATTACAATTGCGTGTAAAGATCCTCACAAATTATATTTTAAAACAAAATACAAAAATTAAAACCACCCCGTTAAAAATCCTGATTACATGCCTGTTAATAACGATATTTTTCTCAATAATAAAATATTCGTTAAAAGATAAAATATAAAACTATCTTTTTTCCAAAATATATATTTGAATTATTAGGTTATGATTTAATTTCCTTTCTTCGTACATTGATACATCATCGTAATTCTCGTGATCAAATAACATAAAATTATATTATTGTCCGTGATCTTAAATATTTATATATATATATACATGTACATCGAGGCCATTATGTATAACGCTGTATATGATTTATGTGAATGTATTTTAAATACTAAAGTTCAAACACCATGACTGATGTCATGATATATATATATATATAGACTATAAACGTACTGCGATATATTTTTAGGTACATTTGTACACTGCAGCTACAGCCCTTGTATATTATATTGTACACGAGTTGAATCGAATTAAAGTAATTACGGCAAATTAGTACATTCAGATCGCGATATTTATAGACGCATATACCCAATAATTATTATTTGAAATAATTAATAATAATATACAGAGTTTCGATCATTTATGTTTTTACGCAATATATAATCCAGTTTGGTATCAATTGTTTTACCGCTGGAAAATCTTAATTCGACCTAAGCTGTTCCTAACTAATTTAATCTGTAGTGACTTCAAGGCGACTCAAAAATGAACAATACAATGCGTGTTTTAAAGCGTGACTTTATCCAAGGGCGGCCTTAGAAGTAAAAAAGTACACATGTACGAAAATATATACACTCTGTCTACCCCAGTTATAATTTTTACCCATACATTATACGATTTTATGTATACTATTTTATTATGGTAAACAATAATTAAAATCGGAACCGCATTACGATTGTTTGGAAACAAAACAAAATTAGCGAATTGTTATTAGACTTATCATTTAATCTATTATTTTTCTGTGGGCGTTTTTCGAAAACTCGTAGATATAGATATGCAAATCGGAGTCAATTCGTACAATTTTTTTTTTTTTATATCTCCACAAAACCTTATAGCACAATGTATTACAGGGGCGCAAGTATATAGATGTTATTATAACGTTATAAATTATTATATAATAACGAAGGTCGTAAATAATACGGTTATTATTACAGTTTATACCTATTATTTATATTATGTTATGGGTGCCTATGTGTATATAATTTTTTCTATTGACGATTTTCTTACTTATTGTATCACTTTTTCATTATTATCTGCAATATAGGTATTTGGTTTGTTTAATTCTAATATAAGCTATTTCCCATAGGTACAATAGCGATCGAATAAAACCAATTTTAATCCGCACCACACGAATATATTGTAAGTGCCTATTTTATTAGGTATACACACATTGGTATTTTTTTCTATGTTATAAATATTATTAAAAACGATAATCGATATTTTGGAGACACCCACTACGCGTTACGTAAATCAAGGCTCGTGTTTACACAACTAATAACACACGAACAACAAAAAAAAAAACAATATAATTCTTCTGCGCCCGCAAAATATATAACTTATATATTTATTATTTATTATTATATACGAACTGACAATACAATATATATATATATATATAATATAATATCCATTTGGACTCATGATATACCTATACCTATATATGCGTATGTGTACGCATGTATAGTAATAATGGCATTTTCACGCCATTCCTGTCCGTATTATCATCCGTTTTATTTTATTATTATTTTTTTTTAAATATTTTTATTCAACTCGTATTTAGCGTAAAAGATATCTCTGTATAGCTATAATAACATAATATAACACGATACGGGTCGAACCGGCTGTCGTACACACGTAGTAGGCTGTAGTAATAGTAATAAAAAGAATAATCCGAACACGTATACAGTATAATGTGACAGAGTGTGCATATGTGTGTTATTAAAACGCAATTTTTTTTCACTGTGTCAAAATATAATCTGCTTTCTATTGTTTGTTCTACGGAGCTGCGGCGGACGATAATCGCACTTACACGCGACTGGAATCACGCCCAGACCGCCGCCGCCGTTGAAACCCATATATATGCGACGTGTAGGTACTATATATACTACGGCATACGTATATATACAATAGGTATTATAGGTAGGTATACTTTTGCCAACGCCATATAGTGACACCTGCAACAATATACCTATGTCGTATAATACATACATTTAGTGGACCTACCTATACAATATAAATGTAAGCTCTCGCTCGTGATGCGGCTCTCAAAATTTGACGTGATTTCGGTCAGCGCAGCTAATTGACTGTCGCACAAAACGCACACGCGCGTTCTTTAATTCATAAATATATTTATTATTATTGTATTGATATACGAATATGTGTGTCGATGAATTTTATCACCGTTTCGATATTGCAGCAGGCATAAGTAAATTGTAAATGATATATGCCGGCCATCATACCCACCCACATGACGATAAAATGTATGCTGCATTGGACGCAAATTAGGCAAAGGTATATAAAATTATTTTGGTTTTTTTTTTTTTTTTTTATATACTAACGATAAATATATAATAAGGTCGAATCACAGTGATAAATGATAATGTAATATTTTGTGAAATTTATCAATAATTATAGATACCTACGTAAGATGCAAATCAAACTAAAACTCCATTTACTGTATATATAGATACTTTTATATTATATATTAATATTATCCTCAACTCGTGCTGAACGAATAATATTATTTACATCGCTCAATATGCTATAATAATGTGTCACCATTAAATATATTTATGGCGATGACAAATTTTTTCAAATAAGATTAAACGGTTATTATTTATTTTCTCTTTATTAAATAAGTATTATTATACCTGTGTGTAGGTGCTATATTATAAAATCGTTTTGGTCTTTAAAAAACTATCCATTTAAACTATATAGATAGGTAATTTATTTCATCAATAAATAATGTTGTAATTTTTAAATTGTATACTAGCAATATCACATATGATAGACTTAAAAATAAATGTAGTGCGTAATTAATGGATCATAATATACAACGATAACAGTTTTAGCTGCACCGTAGCAGGTATACCAAACCTATATATACTTATTTAATCTTGTTTGACTGATATATAATAATATATAACTAAGAAAATGCGATCGTTTAAAACCGTTGCAATTTTAATTATAAATTTATTAATTATTATCATCAACTTGCGTAAAAAAACCCATACATATTAGGTCATCAAGTTGTTTATTTAATGAAATAAAAATAAAGGTACCCACTATTAGTACTTACATAATATATCTAGTATATATAATATATATAATAAATATTATGTACCTAACTATATTTAACAATCAGTGATGCCGACGCAGATGAAAGAAAAAATATTAATTTTTAAATGTAAATTTTAATTCAAAAAACAATTTTAATAAAATTCATATTTTTCATAGATATACGAACAAGGTATACGTTAGGTATACGTACAAAATCTATATAGTCTATTATATATTGGCCATATAATTGATGTCCATCGTTACATTATTATGAAACCAGAGTTGTAGGTAGGTTATATTCTGCGATTTCAATGTGTACAGTATACATACATAATATATATATATATATATATATATATATATATATATATATACGTACACGTACGCAGACAGACAAAATGACCGCATCACTTTCTCCGGGAAGTCAAAACAATTATAATCCTTAGTGTGTAACGTTTGTTCAAACATCGGCATAAACCAGAATATAATAATATATAAACTAGATTTACCAACCCACATTTTTTTAAGCAAATTTGAGCAATATATCTCAAATATATCAAATTAAGAATGCAACTCTAATGCAAAATAATATATTATATTTAAATTATGTAGATACGTTTTCATTGGCTGTTATACGTTTTGGTATTATAATTTTATTTGTTTAATTAATACAATATAATATGCATCCATTTAACTATCGTATAAGCTTTTTGTTATTTAATGTAATAGACATATATAACAAATCGTTGACAAAAAAATGACAGCAATTCTTCTGTGATATATATATATATATTATACGTAATATTGAGTCAAAATTTGAAATACGTAATAAAGTCTGACGTGAGTGAATGAGTGATGTCTATATAATATTATATATTTTAATATTTAATGTCTGTGTTCAAGCAGTGATAATATGACCAAATCGTTACATAACAGCAAAATATTAATAAGTACACTATAATAATATAATGTACACTTAGTATTCTTCTTGTAATGAATGGTATGAAAAAGCAATAAAAAAACTGTAAGTATTTCATAATTTTAAGTTAGCACTGCAATGCAAAATATTATTACTCCTTTTGAGTCGATCGAAGCGTGCTTACAACTCTGCTGCAGCTGGAGGCGAAAATACTACCTATACTTATATAGCATAATATTATAAGCTCGAGGCCTAGAATTCAATTTTTTTTAATCGACATTTAAAAACGACCAAATTCGTAAATAGTTTTATTCACTTCGCTATTAATGTCTCATCAATGGCGTAACTAAGAAGAACCTGCAGCTAGCGTTCTTTTTTCCTCTCCCATAGAATATTTTAACCCCTTATACGTTTTTACTTTTTGTCCATCCAAGTTAAAAATCTAAATTATTGCATAAAAATAAAAACTTGTCATGTGTTCAATGTATAAAAAAATAATAATGCTATAATATATTAATATTGAGTGTGTACGAGTAAACCTGTTTGAAAAAAATCAAAACACACTACATATCATAAAGATATGACCCAAAACAGATTCAGTGATCTGGCTATACTAAATATAAAAAGAGAATTATATCTTGTAATAAGGTAATCATCGACAATGATAGTTTATAAGTATTTACATCTAAATATAAGTGTATAAAATAATAGTTGTAAAATATAATATTATAGTATTAATAGTTATTTTAATGTTTACATTTTATTTTTTAAATGCAATGAGAACAGACACTTTTACCCTGAAGTGGTTTGAGTTTTACAACTAAGACTCCCCGTAACTACTAAAATCTAGTGATTCTATTGATGGTGTATGAACTTATTCTTAACTTTGGTTTTTGAGGACTCTATCTCCAAACTGTTTAATCCTATATAGTTACATCCGCGTACCCATAAGACCGGGATCTGTAACCTGTAATTTATGTGTATTGTCGAAATCCTAGTTGCGTGGCGTGCAGATCTGTCGAGGCCAAATATTTACGAATAGTCTGGTTTTATTCCTGTATACATATTTTGTACATAGTAATGCATAACATGAACAAATTTTAATTCGCAAGTAAAATGTGGATATTGCACGATTAAGCCTAACAAAATACAATTTTTCGAAAATCCTAACCATATAGACACTTATACGCAGTTTCACGAAGTTTGAGAAATTGTAAACACTATACGGCGCCGTAAATATAGGCCAAGTATCATCGAAACTAAATTTCACACGATCATGATCCATTTTTAGGCAAAAAGATCATCATTGCGCGTCAAAGTTGAGTGATCAGTGGAATTTCAGAGTTGACCCACGAGGCGCATCATCGCGTTCATTTATATAATATTATATGATATACACAGTGCACGCAATGACGCGATGAACTTGAAATTTTTCAGAGGCTATAATTTAATATTTCTCACCTACCCGCGAAAAATCCAATAAAGGCATTTACTGTTATATTTTCAACTCTACCTGTTGTAGTAAATACTAAAACACGAGTTAGTACTAAATTACGTATATTACCCATTAACTGATAGTCAATACAACCATCCCTTAAAGAGCTCAGGTTGGCGAACATTCAATTACTGCAGATACCCCCTTCGTCACGCCACTAATTATATACTTATAATTTAGTCTCCGTTTAAGTATACAATAATATATACGTATAATATTCCGTTCCGTGTCATCGCCCGAGTGAACCAATCAAAAAATTGTGTCCGTAAAAATCTTTGTGTATATGCGAGAATACACTGCAATAACACATCTCGACATCACAACTACAGTTCCCACGGTGAAAGTTGATCTCTGTCCGTTTTGATGCTTTGGGCGACCTCACACATTTCACGCCGCAATACGGTCGTAAAAACGACGTCGTACGCGCGTATTATTATTACTGTTATTATTCGCAACGTTTTATAATCTGTTCGTTTAATACTATATTAAATGTATATTTGCTTTGGCGGCATCTCTCCGTCATTCGACAACAACAGTCATTGAAAATCATAGCTTGAAATGAAAAGTGTAACGAATATTGTAATGCATTGGAGAGCCACCTCTGCTTAGCAATAATCGCCAACTGTTTAAATGTTCGTCCGCCTGCACCGTCATATTCGTAAAACGTAAAATTATATTATAATTTATAATTATACCGTATGCGAACAAAGTACGTTTTACTATGTTACAGATTTCAAGCAGTTGGATAAAAATTAGAAGGGAGACGCAAAAGTATAAATAAAAATATGTAGACCTTAGTATTTAAATGTATTAATGTCTAATGATTATAGGATATAATAATTATAGCAATATACATAAATATTTTTTTTTTTTTTTTAAGAAGACTAATGATTTATGACATTTTTAAGAATCATATTTTTAAATACTTAGATTTTGTGTGTAACTTAAGGAATTTCTTGTAGCAATACAAACTTATTTTTCCTCTGCAAAAGATTGTCGAACTATTTTTTATATGCAATATCTTTTTCTGCAAGAAACAGAGATATTCTACCTATGAATGTCATAATAATATAACACATTGAGTATTTTTTTTTTCAAATAAATTATTATGTCAATTCATATCTTTATGAGAAAAAAAATTAATGCTGCCCGCAAGTGTAGTATTAAAAATTAATACTTGACCTTTTTCGAAACCGTAGCAAAGAATTGCGTCTCTAGAACGTTAAATATCGTATTATTAACGTACTATCATTAAACATATTATAATATGGCAGTATATATTGTTATAATACGTGTAAAGTAAAACGCTTCATAATATTTTATAAATAATCTATATAATATAATACGATTTCACAACTTGCGATGCAGACCCTGGACGAAATTATATCATTATTGTTGTTGTTTGCCATCACCGCTATCCATGCGTATACAATGAAAAACTGTTTAATTGAAATTTGTCGGCGTGCGTTGTTTGTTTATTTTATTTTGAAAACGTCTATATACGTATTGGTTACAGGTATACTCCACAACGTGTTCGTATTAATTGGGCGTATAAATTGAAGAAAACTAATGACCATGGCCAAAATACGGACAATGTCCAGAATTTTATTTTGACCTTACGAGTCGTTAGAGATGATTTGTTTTTAATACGAATTTTATGGAGTATAAATTTACCAAAAAAAAAATGAGTTAAAAATTACAACTCATAGGCCATTGTAAATAGGGTAAAATAATTAATCAACTGTTGGTGATATCTCAATGCTACGAAAATCGTTAATAAAGTTATACGTTATACCAGACATCAAATTATTAATTTATAATATAAATGTTATACTACATTTTGGACTAAACATATATTTTCAATGTGTATTAAATAATTGAATACGATTGGTGAGTTTCATTCATAAATACTCAATTAGTATCGGTAAATATTTAGTTAAATTCTTTTACATGGATATATAATATGGTTAATTTTAACTGTATTCATTTAAAAATAGATTATTTTACAGTAGCTATACATAAGCTTTGACATTATCATATCATTATACTATAACTTCTGTACTATAGATACAAATATATTATATAAAAGAAGATCTAAAAATCTTGACACGATTTAACATTTTCGATGAAGCATCATATACCTACGTCATTACACTTTTAATCGTCGGCGTATTTATTTTACTAAACATCCGGAGGCTGCGTTAGACCGGATTTATACAGAGTTGTATACATCGCTACCTGTTCGGCGTGTATATCATTATAATTATGACAATAATAATAATTATCATTTGTTTGAAGATTATTATAATGCATTTGCACTAATGCACGAGGAGGTATGTTAATGTTTGTTTGTATACCCGTTGTGTATACGAACGCGATTACGACTTACGTTTAGGTGTGTTCGCATTAAAACATAATTATAACATTTGTAATACAATTGTGAATGGACTATACAGGTACGAGAAATACGAGTGGATCTAATTGAATTGGCGCGTACGATGTACGGATGAGCCCGGGGCTCGGATGAAAGTCTAAACGTCAAAAACTGCAAAACAAGTACGGTGGGCGTAATGCTTTTAATATCTCGAGTTTGTTTCGATATAGCAGCAGTAATACATACTATAATATCGTGTTTTATATAGGCATAGCAGGTGAACATTTAAAATATATTAGAAATCACTACGTGGACGTGGTTAATATGTATTTTTAATCGTTTTTACAAAATGGCAACCACGAACGTTTTTATATCGTTACACACTTACACGTATACCCATATTATCTTTAAACGCACGAGAATATCGGTTTTTAGATTTATTGTGATTTGTGAACCCGAAAATCCCAATTTATTGTTGTGACGCAATTTCACATGTAGCCGACATGGTTCATTAAATTATTAACAGATAAAAAACAAAATATATAATATAGTTTATTGCAGAAAACGAAAACGTATTAAACAATTTAAGAAATATAGCTCATCATCTCCATCGATGTCTCTCATAAATTAAATGTTTGCATATTTAACATAACCCAAAAACGTTAAATGAAAATATAATTTTGTGAAATGAAATAATATTTAGTATGTTGATTGCATTGTGAAAGCTATGATTTATGATAAAAAAAAATCATCAAATCTCTTTAGTTTTCACATACGTACATGGTATATATTATATTAACACAGACCCCGCAAATTTCATCATGTTAATATTAACAACTCTAATAGTATACCATAATAACCGTCGTATGTATATTAAAGTGTATACGGACTGTGCAATTCGATGTACAAGCATTCATTTTAATTTCAAAATATATAAATAATGTGTGGGGCCATTTATCATCTTGCACGTACTCGACATATTATCCATAATTATGTGTAAAAATTAAAACATATCAAATGTGATACCAATTTCGATTGGGCAACAGAAACTGAAAGAAGGGGGCGTATAATATATAAATTCTATTCATGCACACTTTAAGCTTGTAATGAATAACTAAATTTGAACAAAACTCATTTACAAAACAAAATTATTAATATGTACCTACTCGGTTTTGAGCTTTTACTATTAGTATGTTTTCTCAGTGTTTGCAGTGTTTTATTAAAAACTATAGGAAATTTAAAAGAATGACCAACTCTATTCTCATATTCTGTCACAAATCTAGAAAATAACTAGGTGAAACTTGTAGAGCGCTTTTATTGTACTTAAAACTCACTTCAGTAAAAAGTAAAATCACATGACTATAACTAATTTCTAAATACTTGATAAGTTTATATCAAATGTTCATTATTTAATAAACTTCAAAAATCTAAAAATAAATATTTTAATAGAAAATCTCATTAAAGAAAAAAAAACGGTTCTTTATAATACAAAAAAAGTCGTTGCTCAAATTAAAAAAAAACGACTCGTCAAAATTCTGGTAAAAATGCACAGAGAATAAACGTATAATTTATGCTTCATTCTTAGAATTTAGAAATCATAACATCCCGGAAATAAGAATAATTTATTCATTAAAGTATTAAACTCATTATAGGAACCTGGTCAATTTTTCAAACAGGTTAAACACAAGACATTCAAAATGCTGTACATTGAATAACTGAGATTTTATTTACCGATGTTTTTCTGTACATTATCTTAATATGTGAATATGTTTCTGAAAAAACATCCTATAGTGTCGACCATTTCTATATAGTATATTGTATGCCCGACTATTGCACTAACATAATATACATATAATATATAAGTATATACCCAAAGTAATGTAAAATACCAGACTGTCAGAAATCATATTCTGCATTTGATACGAAATTTTAGGCTTAAAAAACGTTTACCGTTAAATCGTATTTTTCTATGGGAATATTAATTTCACAACTCTAATATTATATTATTATTAGGATCGGGATGCAACCTATCTATAAAACAATAATATTATTTATATCTCGCGACAGAACAATGGACAGGTGTCCGGGAGATCTCAAGATCAACACGTTTGATTTTTTTTTCGGATTCGCGTTCACGTGCCAAAGAATTGTTAGATTATAAGCTATACTTGTATTATATATGTTTACCCGGTTAGTATACATACATATTCGCGCACAAGGTTTTTCATGGCATTTTTTTTTTGCGTTTCGTACCTCCACGAAATTCGCCCGCCGCCGAACAACCGGTTTCGCTCTGACTTCTTTTATTCGATTTTTCTCTTTCTTTCGATAATATATTTTTATGTAAGCGGATCTGGGCGATTCCTGCCTGCCCATAAACGATCAAACGCGGTACACGCGAGTCTAAGAAATATTATACAACGACAACAACAGAAGTCAAATCGCGTAAAGCAAAACCTATATCGCATGTGCATTCTAACCCTTTCAAACCTTGGGGTATTAAGTTGCTACTTTGATTTCGAAACCCGCAGAAAAATCGTTAAGAAACGTAGTTTATGCTGCTTACTCGTATAATATGTATATTATTATACTATTGTATATACCTACGCTAGTGTGATGAAACAGAGATTGCGCTACGTGATTCTGCAGCGGGTAATGTGTATACCGGATACCAGGTATGATGTGTAACATTATTTCATCCCGATTATTGGTAAAAGATTTTTGTACAATTGCGTTGGTAATATTTATACTTATTTGATATTTTAAATTCACAACATACATTATACATTTAAATCGATATAAAATATGCAAAAACGATACACTTTTAATTATATTTTGATCATTGAGATAAATTCATACTAATAAGTGTATAATAATTCAATTAATTATTATATGTTTATCGAATTTTGAATACAATTGAACGATTTTTTGGGACACCGAGATATTATAACGATAAAAACTTGTTTTAGAAAGAAATTATACAATCCACTTTTGAATAATGTAAAAAATTTGTTTTACTGAAAATAATTTAAGACTTATATAATTATATTATAACTTTATAATATTATATAGATACTTGTAAAAAAATAAAAACCTAAAAAGTTATTAAATAAATATATATAGTAGTTATATCATTTATTATTTGTGAACATTTTTCAAAAAAACAATAACAGTTTATTAATTTTCTTAAAAATTTCTGGAAAGTGAATTAAACCTACAGTGAAAAAATAACAAATGTCACACTCTAACCACATGAGTTATAACTTATAGGTACATAATATTATATTTTTAAACTAGTTTAAAGCAACCAATTAATCAAAATATTTTCTAAATTTTTAATATTACTTTTTTATGACATGTTGCGAAGTACAAATATAAATTAGATGTATTTATAATATGCTGTAGTGGGTTATAGCAATTGCATACACATAAGATACATTTTGAACACTAAAAATAAACTGATGTAGATAAATTGGTCACATGTTTACTTATTTATACCAAAATAAACTTTATACGGTCTTAATTACAGTTTTAACTTTATAACATCAGTTAATTTATAGTTATAATACCTATAACAAGTATATAACAAAATATATAATTATTGATTCAAATTTTAATAAAAACTTATAACATATAAAAATATATAATTAATACCACTTTACATTTAGTAAACACTAAATATTTGGTTTGTGCTAATGTGGCAGTATCTCTCACTTTAATGTTTGTTAAAATTTCGATTTATCTTTAATAAAAATAAAAATAAATATATATATATAATATAATATAATATAATATAATATATATATATATTAGATATTTAACAGTACATTTCAACGATGACTACGAATATACGATTCTTGACGTCCTTCCGAGGACATTATTGGAGTGCAATAATGTAATCCATATGCAGTTACATCATTCTATGTAAATTTTGAATGTGAACTCCACTAAACAGGCTATAGTCAAAACAAGTCTAGCTATGTAAGTATAATACATACATATATGTATATAAAATCTACTTTTTGCAGAATAAATGAATGAATGATATTTGACGATATAATAATAATGCGTTACAGACCAAATGTTTGTCAAAACGTCAATGATATTTGTTAATTTAGTGTTGTAAATTTTCCTTCAGTAATTCACTAAATTGATTAACGGTTAGATTAGCATCGCAAGTTACTCATGCACTATCGATTATGAAAAATAAATTTTAAAAAAAGTACAAGAAATTTGTGGAATTTTATCATAATATATCCTTTGCCGATATAGTAGTGTGGTAAGCAAACTCGTATATATCGTATAATATAAGACAATTTAATAATATAATACAATGACAACGAAGAATATTTTTATACTATACATAACAGAACAACCGAGAGAGTTGTTGAAAACGTATAAAATATAAATAGATTTTTTTTGTCCATTTTTTTTTCTTCTCTCCATTCTCATTTTCCCCCATCAGTACGTGACTCGGTTGCGAGTTTTCTAATAGTGAATTGTTTCATATTTTTGTACACTGATTTATTAATATGTCGTATCGACCGCCGCGTATACATGATGTGTGCTGTGTATGATATGCATTTCTACATTTATACTTATACTAAAGCTGTATGTGTGCGTGTGTGTATATGTGTAAATTATCAACAGAAATCCCGATAGTACCACCCCGTCGCACTCACCTGCCAGTAGAAATGTCAGCAACATTGTGATCTCATTGGGCTTGGTGTCGTCGTCCGGATGTCCCTGGAACAATAAATTATTATCCGATTATTATAAATGGTCATACACAATATATATTATTTCGTTGCGTCATTGTGAATTGATATATAACGGAGTGTATACGGTGACGGGATTGAGTTGTCAATGCGTGTCGGTTACGTCCGTACGCACAACAATAAAAAGCTATAAATGATCTTTATTTAATATTTCGCTTTTGATTGATCTGTTTGAAATTGTTTGCAGAAATTTTTTCTCTCTCTTGCGCGCACGTGCACGCCTCTTCTGTCTGTTTTCTATGCTACTCATTTTGTTCTCCTCTTCGTTATTCGTTTACTTACAGACCGAGGAGAATCGGAAAATAACTGCAGTGAAAATATCATAGTTGACAACTTCAGGGAAATTCATTAAATTGTACACATATAATTTTATCACGTTTTTTGTACAGGTAATTTTATTAAGAAAAATTATTACCGACGCAGACATTCACGAAACACAACACTATTATAATATGACTGAAACTAGCACAAATTTGATTTTACCAACTACTTACTATACCTATAATCTATAAACAAGATGGTTAGTTTAGTAAACGTATGGGTCCTTGAAAAAATATTCCTTTTCGAGAAATATTTTTTTATGTAGATAAGTTTTAATTCTTTAAAAAACAACATTTTCAATAATAATTTTATCATTAATTTTTACTTTTTTTGTACAACGTCTCACATTTTTAATTTTATATTCTGGAATATAATATTTTCTGAAAACCTCCTCTGCGCCATTCCGTTAATATTAGTTCATCTAAACTCTAAATACTTATAGAGTGAAAAATAATGAACTTCTCGTTCAATATTTCTATTTATATTTTAAATTATGCATTAAATTATCAGAAAAATATTATGCTTTAGAATATGAAGTTAAGAATATACAATGTCATTAAAAAATTTAAGTAAAATCTTAAAAATCTTCAAACAACGTAAAAAATTTTTTTTAAATATTTCCAAAATGTTAATTCTTATTATATTGAAATTAATAAGTTTTCACTATTAAAATAACTTTGCTGTACATAATTGATTATAGAATTCTATGAAATTATTTTAATACAAACATTCAGGATATTAAATCTAACAATTAACTATAATTGGAGACTGACCATGAGACAGCAAGAATCCTTAGCGTGAGAGAAATCAGAGATAGAACATTATGACCAAAACAGCCGAAAAAAAAAACAAAATAATAAGAAGAACACCCTGAAAGATATAAAATTTCTTGAAATGAATATCGGTCCGTTTCTTATAACATCCTGAATACATTTTTATAGTATACAACATTACGATGTTGACACCCAACAAAATGCCCGATCGTTGAAGTCTCCAGTTTTCGCGTTATAAAAATGTAATTACATAATGTACCAGTATAATATCTTGACATTACCGGAACGATTGTATATAAGCAAAAAGAGTACATATTATACCTATATACATAGAAGTATGCATGTACGGTTATTAAATCAATGAGATTCGATTAACTGCTGCAGACATAGAAGACTGTGTGTAAGTAACATGTATAACTACGTTATTTTCGCGTAGTCCGCGTATCATCGTGACTATATACTATATTATACAATACTATTATTGTATAAACGAATTATATTTTAAATTATTATTATTATTATTTCTATTGTTATTGTTGTTGATCCCGACGCCCGAGTTGAGAAATCCAAATCGTCAACGCCGCGCGTTTGTTCATCGTGCCCGCGGCCTCGGCTAAATGTTAAGTCCTCTGCAGTAGTATAGACACATTTAATACGGATGTAATTAACAGGCGTCGTCAACCACTTATAGAGATATACGTGGCCTATAATATTGCTATAATATTAAATACCGCTGTTATAATATCGGCTGCCGCCGCTCGGAACGCGAAGCGTCTCAAATCGTTAGATTACCGAATACATATACGATTTTACACATGTACACGACTTAACATTGCTACGCGTACATATAATTATATTACATCGTACAGAAATATGTGTCCGCAGATTTTCTCCGGATGACGATATAGGTATAATAGGTAGGTACATGTCGCGACGCGTCCTTCATTGAACTGACAACTGCAGTGGCCCTCAGTTATGTAAAATTATATAAATCGATACGCGATGATAAAAATTACGTATAAATGTATAATACTGCAACACTTTCGGTCGTTTTCGAGCACAAAATTGTATTTTATTTCGATTTCGATCGCTATCCACCCGCGGTGACGTATACGAGTATTTAGAAGATCGCATTACACGCCAATCGTTAGCGCGTATATTTTATGCATATCGCCCTTAATCGTCGCCCCTTACCCCACGATTCGTGATGAAATCATTTGCGGGTATGTAGCCCGATTTCGAACTTGACCTATATGTTTTACCGCGGCCTCACTTTTTTACCAACCCCGGGGCCGGAGGATTCGCCACGGCTTTGATAATATTTTGTCGACGACCAGACAAATAGCACATAGTATATATTATATTATATATATATATATATTTATTATTATATTTTTTTTATATAATATATACCTATACATATATAATATGGTATTACACACGCCGCAGACGGCCGGATCGGTCGTGACCCATTCGGTGTACCAAACGCGGCAGAAGAAAGTTTTCGCTGCGAATCGTCACGTTGATGATTTATGGACAGGTTTTCGCGGAGAATCCTAATTATATGTATCGACCTGTCATGACTCGAACGCGGGCACAACGTGCACCGATCCCCGGCGAGTCCGTGCGGGGTCCACGCCGCGCCGGCAGAAGACTCTAAAGCCCTTATTATAAAATATATTATCGTAATGTCATAATAATTATTATTCATCGTCTGCAACGTGGTAAAAGGCGCACGGGTATAATATGCTCGTAACGTCCCGAACACGCAGGTGGCCAAGATAGTTGCAGTTATTATATTATACGATACGATCACTTTGTGCGAGAAAAACGACGACGCGGTATTATACCTATGCTATTATAGATAATACCGACTGTGTATTACGCAGACAGCTACGCGTATACAATTAGATTCGTTTATAATAAAATAAATACCGCAATGAGTATATTATCATATCGTATACAGTGTGTGTATATAGGTATCTACTATAAAATGATATCGCTGCATCCGGTTTGATCGAAATAACACACTGTCGAAATCCAAATATTTTCAACAATTTTTTCAAATTAAAATATTAAAACACAAACTTTGTAGAGAAATTTTGTAGAGTAAACGATATATCCTGTTGATAAATAAGACAAGTTTTGGTTCAACGGTGTTTAGTTATCGTATTTTTTTTCAATGTGTTAATGGGTATTTTCTTAATCGACCCGGTTACATCTATGCAATTTTTTTTTTTTTTTTCGTATGGCGTATGTAAGTTCGGGAGTAAGCCCGGCGCCTGATTGGCAGAATTTTTAATGGGGCACCCGTAGGTTTCTGCCATGCCCCGGGGTGGGGGGATGGCAGCACTTGTTCTCCGGACACCGTGACTTACCCGGAGAAAAATGCCGCCCAGTGGCCGAGGATCGAACCGGATCCAGCTGCTCCACAGCCGACGAATTAGACCGCTCGGCCACCCCGTCCCCACATCTATGCAATGAGCTGCACTATTCGAGACAAATTAAAAATCGATTAAGTCTATACTTAAGCGTATTGTGAAATCATACAATTCATTTTTATACAAGCAAACTGAAACTCATTTTGTAGCAATTATTTTAATAATATGTTTAAAAGACAAAAGTTGTAGAAAAATGTTAAAAATCGTTAAACCTATAATCTATATAGTCACTGCAAGACAAAAATTTTCTTGTATCAAATTTATTATGTATTGCAACATTTATATCCATACACTCACTTAACTATAAACAATTTAAATTGTTTGTTATTAATTTATAATAATAATATTAGTGACCAGGTTATAGGTATTTATTTTATAATATTTTTAATTACATTTTTATTAAAAATAGATAGGTTACGTACATTGTACAACGTACAATCAATTTAAAAACTAAGGTATAGGTTCAACCACAAATAACTTAAGAATAAAACATATCAAAAATGCATTGGTCACACTCATTCTGGTCTGCAGATTTCAGGTTGTAACCACAGTAGTTATAAGTTGCATTTGTATATATGATATGATAAAAAATTTTAAAAATATCATTTTTGATATACAGAAACTGACACCTACGTATACGATTTTGTTATGTTATACTTCAATTATTATGTCATATACTTTTTAATAATATTACATAGAAATAAAATCGGATATTTGAATACATATTGGTATGTGCAGCAAAAATCCTAATTTTACGGCTATTGTAAACAGTTTTTCAACAAGACCATTGCTATGTCTATATAAGTATAATATTTTACCTAGTTGAATAAATATCCGTGCACACATTCTATTTACAATGTTGTATAACAAATAAATATTAGAAAAATGTAATTATAGAGTTATAAAAAAAATTGTAGAAAATGATTGTGTTATTAATTTGTGTATATTATAAACACATCTTATCTAATAATTTAACTTAAATTAACTTAATAATTATTATACCTTTTCATAATTTGTCATAACTTAAAAACAATTGCACTTAAAAGTTTTAGGTATACAAAGTTATAATTGTATTTTATTACACAAATTTATAAGTTTATTTTTTGTTATTATCAATAAAATGTTTTTTTTTTAATTGAATAATAATTAATTTTTCTAAGTCAATAAGTCGCAAATTTCTCATAATAAGTATACGTTATACAATACATTTTTGTTTCTATAAATGTGTCATGTATCTATATTATTGTGAATCAAAAATATTAATATTCTAAACTATGGAGTCATAAGATAAGCATATTTCAGTAAATTATTTAATCGTTATACTAAATTTTGTGAACTAAAATGATTTTTCATAGTTATACAATTTGTAGAACTGTACCTATAGATACTGTTATGAAACCATTAGATTTATTCTACCCGTCATAATTTCTATTTGCCCTATCATTAATTTAAGAACATAAACATAATATCATCACGTTTTCTCTTCGGACATATTTCATTAATTATATCATGTACCTACATCGATTATACATTTTTATAAAATAATTATGTCAAATCAGAACAATTACGTAACAATTAAAAATTATTTTGATTTATCTACGATATTCAAATTTTCCGGCTTATAATTTTTTTTTGGAGTTAATTTTACTCTTCTCCAAGGTCATAATATACAATCATGATTAGTTATAAATTCACAAATATGATTTTAAAAACTAGTACTTATCTAAGAAATTTGATAAAAAAAATATTATAAAAACAAGATATATATATATAAAAGTATATACTTTTAACTTTTTATTTTAAACCACACGCTGTATAATAAAACATATAAATAAAAAAAAAATGAGGAAGTCACTGTTGTATAGTAGGTTTTGAATGTACCTTGTTATTGAGTAGATCACTGTCAATTTTAATTGAATAAGTAATAATAAATCATTGCATTCGAAAAATGATTCCTATAGTGGTGACGAAGTCAGCTTCTGTTTATAAGGATATTTTATAATTTATTTATATCATTATATTAATAATTTAATTTTTTATTATTTAATATACTGTATGTTGAACTAATTTTTGCTAAAAACATAACTATAATTAATTATATTATTATACTATATTATATTTATATCATATTATATATTACCTATTAATATATAACTCATAAGTCGTTGTCATAATGAGCCAATTACATCCAATTTTCTATCAAAAACTTAACTATTCATACTGCTCCTAAAAGCTAAAGATTCAAGACAGCCCTCCCCCCCCCCCCAAAAAAAAAAAACACGCACACAAATTATTGTAAAATTAATATATTCGCGACACCACTTAGAATCTAAAAAGCCTTAGCCTTCCCAAAAATAACTCAATGAATATCTATTTAGTTCTATTTATTTGGTTACATACTCGTATTTGAAAAAAAATTAAAATTCAATAGATAATTAATTGTAATGTTTGTTCCAAATTAGGTATATTGAAGCGTAAATGCCATAAACGATAGAAAAGTTGTGTCTTTGCATACGAACTTTAAAATTATAATTGTAAACAAATATGTCTAAGTTGGTATATATTTTAAAAAATGTATAATTTTTATTTTGCTAAATCATTAATGACAAAAGCTTTTATTATTTTAAATCAATTTTTATATTTCTTCAAAATGATTTTATACATACCATATTACAATATTTTATAACGTAATGTAAACGATGATAAACACATACATATTATTACTACTAATTTTATGTCCACAGAAATAATAATATATTGTCACATAGCGCTACATCAAGGTTTGTTTTTCATAAACGTATAACACGCCGAAAACTAGTTTACCCAGATCAGTAGTATAAATTATTAGTCTTATAACGATTATTGAGATAAAATTCCTATTATAAAAATTTAAGAAAACAAATTTTCGAGGGCATCTTGTAGCGTTATTTCTATTAAATTAAATAACACAATGTTTTTATGTTAAACGTTATTACATTACAAAAGCCACAACAGTTGAATCGTTAAAAATTTAAATCAGCATTTTCATTTCCATTTGTACAGATAATACGATTTTAAATATTTAACCTTTTGGGCTGAATATCTTTCTTCGCCGGGGAACATATTTTTGTACACAGTGTACAATAAACTGGTGGTACTGTATAGCACTATAGCATATTAGCATAAGTAATAAATAATCAATTATATTAGTATTATAATATATTATATCGAGTATTTAATAACATATGATACATTCATTTTTATATAATATGTTGGACGGAATCAATAACAAATGGAACTCGACTTATTTTCAATTGACTTGAGTTGCTATTACTTTTTATATTAATAAATATTTATAAAAGAAAGACTACAAGACGTCCTCGAAAATATTGTTACTATAACTTTTAATTTGTATACAATGTGTTTTAAGTAGCTCAGAATCACTTTCAAATGATTTATGGAAGATCTGCGTGAACTTATATTTGCTTTATTACCCACAATTCGTATAAAAGATTTAAGATTGTTGAAATCTTCCTCTATTGTGCTAAATTCATGAAAACAAGTTCTTAATAATGAAAATAAGTACTTTTAATTTTCTTTATTGGGCGATGTTAAATGCAATTTGATCTCGCTCGCACGTTTAAAATATACTATAATGCTGCCCCGTAATGTTAGAAATATTCTTTCAATGATATTGGTATAGGGTCTACTAAAGACAATTTCCAACTATCTATATACAAAATAAAAACGCTTGCCAAGTCAAAGATCGGCGTCTAAACTTTCTTGATTTTCAATTTTTTAAAAATGTATTAATTGTATGCAATATGTATTTAAAATGTATTTTATTTTCATGTTCATTTAGTGAGATAGATTTTTGGAACCGGAGAGCGGATTTTGTTGTTTGGGGTCTTGTTAGATTCACATGGGCTAGGAGAAATGCAGTGAAGATTTTCAGAACTTTATCTTTTATAATTAATTCACTACGACAGAGCTTTAAAAAAAAATTAAAACACATTTTATTGGGCGTTTTTTTATGTTTCTCGGCTTTATAGCTTTGTAGTGAGTTAACAATTGGAAATAAAGTTCTGAAAATCTTCACAGCACTTCTCCTAGCCAATGTGAATCTAACAAGATCCCAAACAACAAAATCCGCTCTCCGGTTCCAGAAATATATCTCACTAAATGAAAATCTAGCAAAGAATAACTATTTTTTTTTAAGTGAAAAATTCAATAATTTTGTTTGAAAATTTTTAATCTCATATTTTGTATCCCTTTTTAATGAGCTATCAACTAACTTTTTAGCTATAAAAGTTTTGGAGAAAAGTTAAAATATAGACATTTTGGGACTGTTCACGCCGACGTTTTTGTGGATTCAAATTTCAAATCGTTATACCGCTTGGGTGTGATATCGGATCTCTCTCATTAATATTTTATGTTAAAGCTAACTTAATTATCTACTTACTCGTTACAACTGGGTTACATTTTTATCATTTTCCTATTTAACACAAATTCTTGAAGTTGATTAAAATCAAGAAAGTAAAAAATGTAGATAATAGTTATGCGATAAATTTATAATTGTAATTATATTAAAAATAAATATAGCACTAAATAAGTAAACTACAGATTATAAATATTGAACAATGATCTACAATATTATTAAAAAATTCATCATGATATAATTGAACCGTATTACGGTCCGTACGTGAATTTGACTATAGTATAAAGAATAAATTGATAATAAGATCAAATAGATATCAAATGGTGACAGCAGTTGGAATGGGTTAATATAGAAGAATACGTATAACTTCATGAGAAATAATATAATATAAACATTGCATAAAGTTATTTCTCTTGAGATAAAATATAATTAAATATTAATAAGGTCACACATAAAAATTATGTACATTTTCTTACATCATAACTGTTCGGGTTATATACCAAGTACCTACAGACGTGTATATATTGTATACTATATGTAATATGTCTTAAGTCTTAATTATATATTTACTATTGTTGTATTGTTTTCGTATTGATTTATCAATAAAATAATTTAATTGTATGCATATTAGTTATTACCTACTAATTATTAATTAAACTAATAAAGGTATTAAATAATTTCTTTTTTCTGCGGTGTTTATTATATTGTGTACCTACTAAGTATATGATGCTAATTTTTAAAACGGTAGAAAAATAAAATTACAAATAGTTTCATAATTGTTTTTAATTGATAATAATTTATTTATACACCGTAAAAATTATGGAAATAAATATTATAATTCACGAACAATATATTCACTTATATATTAGTTTTATTTTTTTAATAACTATATGCATTTGTATTACAATAGAACATATTATTTATCAATTACCAGATCGTCGACCTCATGTCATCCTACACGTCACATAGTATTACAATCATCATGATAATTAAAAAATACATCATCGTCATTATATTCAAATATCGTTTAAACTGCAACTTTGAGAACATCCTACGCATAATAATTAATAATATAGAAAACAAACAACACAAATACATCCATCCATGTGATACATAGAGTATAGACACTAGACAACTATACAAATCCATGATAAATCCAAATAAGAGCAAAATAAACGCTATCGAAAATATCATGTTGTATATAACTGGATTGAGGTATGATAAAAGTTATATTATTAATTATTATAATACTTCGATTTATATTATCAAACCGCCATTACAAAATATATATATTTTTAAATAACGTTCTATTAAATAATATTTAGGCATAGTGACATTATATTTACAATGTTTATGATTTAATTAGGGTAGCTTACTCAATTTTAAATTCCACTTTTTTCCAACAGTCCAGCCTTAAAAATTCGTATGGTATATTGGTATCTCTGATAGTATCGGTGACATCAGTATGCGAGTTATACTTTGGGTAATACTAAAGTACAGCAATTTATAATATTATAATTAATATTAAGTATTAAGTGATTATTATTATTCTAGTTAATATCTATCCAATTATTATGTTATTATAATACACATTATATTTGGCGCGGAAAAGAGGCACATCGCGGCCGTTGATATAAACGATGATAAATTACTATTAATGCCAGGGCGCACGGCGCGATAACACACGTTTGATTTTAATAATAATTAATATATTGAATTCAATTTTTACCATCGATCTCCGGTATCGACGCCAATGAACGCGTATATATACTTATATTTATTATATTATATAATGATTGATTGTAATTCAATAACGTATAATAATGTAGTCGGCCGAAAGGTCAACGGCTCCTGCAGGGAATCCGGAAGGCGCTGTCCGTTCGCCTTCCTCCTGTCTGTCACTCTTCTGTTGCTGGCGAAGAGTTCAATTATTAAACGTAAGTAACCGATACACCGCCGCCGACTATAGTTTATACGCCTATAATACGCGTAATATATACGTGTAGTTATAATACTTGGGTATAATGTATACCTACACGCGTACGTATACATGCATGTAGAAATCCGTGACGTTCGCTAAATTTCCATTCTCAATTTTGTTACAATATTACGCATTACACACTGTACTCATGCGATACACATACAACAGACCCAAACACCTAATGCGTATTTAGACTTTTACACCTTTGGGCAACAGAAATATGAATTTACATTTTTTTTTTGTTAAAATATTTAAAAAAAAAATTTTAATTTCATCTAGCTTATTAAATACTTAAATGCAATTTTGCGAGCTGGTTAAAATTAGCTGGCTATAGTCAATTTGCACTAAAGTTAACATAAGTTATACCCTAGCCTCACACGGTGAAAGTTAAACTTTTCCGGAAAGCAGGTAGAACAAGAATTTTAAAAAGCTAATCAGGAATTTACAGGAATTTAGCACTAATTATTCACATAGAAAAAATTGTGAAATTAAAATATATTTTTTTGGAGGGGGGCTAGTTAACTTACGTGAGTATACCTACGATGAAAAGTTAATAACATAGAATATTCCATTTTAGATTCTGAGTGGTTATTTAACTAATCTATTAACATCGTTTTACGGTACTTACATATCTGTCTTGACTAACTTATTTTTTAGTTTATTATAATTTTAAGAAATATCTTAGAATAAATAATAATATTAATATAAATAAATAATTATCTAATTTTTATATATCTGAATTATAAATTTAAGAAATTATTTTTATTTTTGTATTTATTTGTATTCTGTTATTGTAAATGTATTTAGTTTGTAGGTTCTAAGAAAATAACTTTCTACTTTCAATACAAGCTTTGCTCACAGAAGATAGATAAACTAAAATTTTTTACAGAATATTTTTATCATCTGTATACTTTTTTATAAATGGTTATTTTATTTCAAAAAATAAATATAATATTGTGTAATAACCCGATTACGATGAATCAGGGGACAAACTGTTTGTAATGATTACCAAATAAAACGGCGGATAGTTAGGATTCTTAAAAAATGTATTATCATTTGAGTCTATTGATTCTTGTCGTCAACGATCGAAGGTACAGGAGAAATACTTGAAGAAATAGATACTCAATACTCATATTGGTGCAAATTACAAACACTATTTATAACTACAACTACAATATTGCAAATTATACATGTCCTTTTTTTGGAGCAAGTTTATAGCTCGCTTAAAAATAACCGCTGAAGGCATCGCGAGACTTTGAACCCCCACCCGCGCTATCCTTAAATTCACCGGTATACCGTAAGCTTTAAGAATAAAACAAAAATAACACCATTATACATATTTTACGCGTGTTATGATGCGATGCAGCACTATAATTAGTATAATAAAACGCTTTTGTACAGTTAAACGAGTGATTTAAGTTAATATTTATATTTTAATATGATGCAACAACCGTGTAATAGATTCGCTTTCTTTAACATCGATATATTGTGTGCGATATGTCGTAGATACTGTTTATTTATTTATTTTTATTACGATTTATACCTTACATATTATGTACTCGTACAACCAGACGAACTTTAATCATCGTCGCGTAAATACTGTAGAACGAGAGAACGACATTTCCACGATATATAAGAATTATTGATGTACTAGACACATAATTTGCTGTGCTGCTGCAGATAAGCGCGTAAGATATAAATTAACAACATTTAACTGTTTTATTTTCGTTTTTATTATATACGTATAAAACAAACGTGAATCTTAAAACTAACTAAAAAAAATATAAATTCATAATATATTCGAATTATTATAAGTGACTATGTGATTATAATTTGTCTGAATAGAGTGTGTAAAATATTCAATTAAATATTTTATAGGTACATATTGCAAATACTTTAATTATTTTAATAGCCATTTTAAATGATATAGTATGCAGCGATGTGTTATAATATAATCTTTTACATAAAATACATGATTCTTTAACTATTTTAGTACCTACTACTTAATATTATATTTTTTAAACTGGTAAACCATATCATAATTATATGTAAATTATAAAAGTTGCTTAATTACATCTCTCAAAATAAATCTTATTATTTCATCAAAACATTAATAGTTGAAAACTAATATTTAATGTAAGTACCTACCATAAATATGAATTACATAGTAATCAGTAATCACCTTAAGTATATTATAATCTCACTGGTTTAAAAAAATCAATCTCCTTCAATTCTGTGGTATACCTACACCACAATATTTAAATTATGATTATTATTATTATTATTATTATTATTCGATAACTCGAAATGCTTAGTAAATCAATTGTGTTTTGTCTTCTCGAATCTGTAAATCGGGATTTTAATTTACGTATTATAATATATATAGTGTACACAGTCGAATATTGAAATTGAATATGTTATTATTACTGTTATTTGTTACTATAATGTATACATAATAGATTTGTATCTATTTAATATATTGAAATATATAGTATTAGTACAGATGTCAGACGAATAATCTTTAGTTGAAATGTATATCATCAATAAATTGTAAATAAGACTATCAGCAAACGATTTAATCTATTTTATTAGTATAATCTGATTAACATTTACCTCGGTACTCAGGTTTACTTAAACTTGTACATGCAATTATTAAGATAAATCTAGAATGAAAGATGTAGAAGGCAGGTAGGTAAACATGATAGTCATACACAGAATGCGTTTTTTTAAATAATTTTCACAAAAGTAAAAGCCCGCCAATTAAAATACAACGTAATATACATATTCCCATGGCAATTATATTTCAGACGCTCGGTAATCTTTAGATTATAGATCATCATTATTAGTATATAACTTTATAACTTTTAATTATAATATTACTGTACGTTTTAGAAAATACACAAATATCAAATATTTAAATTATTATGATTTCTCTCTGTTTTATATAACATCGGGGTGTAAACATCGTTTATACTTCCGGTTATTGTTTCAATAATAATGCTATCCCTCGATAAAAAAAAATGTAAAGAAATATAGATCATTTCGTATGGTATAGCGGTATAGATAGTATAATACTTCAACAAGAGTATAGTTTAATTCTTTTATTATTATAAAAGTATACAATAAATTATAATTCAAATATACAGAATACAAGGAGAGTATTATTTAAAATTAGAAATCATATTTCCACTATTGATATTATACAACTATACTAGTATACCTACTGAATAAAATCAATTTATCTAGCAGCTGGTATATATAAATAATAATTAGATAAATATGATTTCATTTGAAATTCTACTCCAAACAACATAATATACATATATATATATATATATTGCTTATTCATCCATAATTCATTAAAAATGTGTACTTCTTTTATTTTTAACAAATTGTAATGTTAGTGGGTTTATTGCAAGAATATAATAATAAATAGTTTAAGGTAATATGTTACTTAATAGCTATAAATTAGCATTAAGGTTGACACTTGACACCCAACTATACTTGGTTAATATATTTAATTAGTTTAATCATATATGTATGTGTGTATTGTGTATGATGTAACGCTCTAAAAATTATAACATCAAAAATCTACGTGTATGTTATTTTTCTCAATAAGATTAAATTCAAAACAAAAAGTTACGTTTTTAAGTTAAATATAACGTTAGAATTTAAAAACTGAAACATGCGAATAACCTTAATATGAATTGAACAAATATGAAAATTGGCCATAATAACAAATTACTTAGATACCTAAATTTGTTATAAATTAATAAAATATTATCATGTTTAATGTTTATGTTTAATAGTTTAATTGTATAATATTAGTTAACTACTTTTTTTATACAATATAATATATTTGAAAATTTACATGACTATTTCATATTAAACATGGTTTCATATAAACCTTCAAATATAAATAATTTTTGCTAAAATAAGTGTAAAACTTACACTTTTAGGTATTAGAATATATTTTAAATTATTAGGAAATTTTTTCTTAAATAGCTACACATTAATTTATTCACTGCCAATTTAATTTAAGTTACTTTGGTAATTTCAGTATTTAAATTCATTAATAAATCGTAACAAGGTCTTTATTTATTTTTATAGGTACTTTTAGTATAAACATACAAAACGTAAATATCTAAAATCTCAATCAATTAAAAAAAGAAATTTAAAAAATAATGGAAAAATCCTAAAAATCCTAAAAATAGTGGAATCGATAGTATAAAATGATTATAAGTAGAACCTATAAATATTGCAGTACTTCAAAAAATACTAAACATGTTATGCAAATGTACCGACCTTTCACGATGTTAACGTCATTTGACCACTTTGGTCCAAAATAGAAATCCAGGTGTCAGGAAATCCGTCAAGTACAGACCGAATCACTGACGTTAAAATTAAACAATATTTCCTTCATAATTTCGTAATCAAAAATAACAATAATTAAACAAATCGATAAATTTCAATAATAAAAAAAGATTAAACAAAAAAAAAACACTAGTAAATATTGATACTTATTTTATTATATATATCATAAATACGTGTTATCTATTTAACTATTTTTGTTTTCAAAAATCACGTAACTATTACTTAGAGACATCCACACGGGACCGACGATCTGAGCGCGTGCGACTCGGCGTGATCACTGGCGCGACGCCCTCAACTTGTTCTCTGCCGTGTTCACCGCAACCGACACAGCAGACATACCGATTAGACGAGACATGTAGAGCCAGTGGGAGGATCACAGTAGTAGGGCCAGAAAGTGAGAGGACAAGAAAGTGTTCCTTTTTTTTTTTTACTTCTTATAGTACGTTAGCGGGATTTTTTGACTGTTCGATTATACACTGATGGGGATATATTATATTATATTGTGTAAGTATATACGCATGACGCGCGACTCTATTGATCTATTTAATTTAGCGCATTTTTATAAAATCATAATACACACGATATATATATTTCGTATGAGAAATAATACGATAATAATGTCTTTGAGGTATTGTTAATAAGAAAAATTCTAAACACCTATTATAGTTAAATATATTTAAGATGGTTCGATAAATAAATATAGGTATTTACCAACTATGTAAAATATACTATTAAAACAATTCGTTCAAGATGAAAAATTAAATAATTAAAAAACAGCATTAATCAAACAAGGCGATGAATATTCAAAGAATTTAAAAATATATGCACACTAACACCGTAATTACCATCTCTGTAAATACATTTGTCTTTTGTCTAATTAATCTTATTTTTTAATATAATGTTTGAAAATGATCATCTAATTTAATTGATAATTACACTATTTTTACTACATTTTATATTTTAGTACCTATTTTTAGCTCATCAAAATTCGAGATAAGAATTATTTTAAATATTATAGGCTATAACCAATATTTATATAGAGCTATAATTTATGTAAATATTTTAAATGTTGCAGAATCACTTATTTCCATTAAGCATTCAAATCGTTACGTAAGTTTTTATAGGAAGCGGATGTAGGAGTAGGAGTAGGAGTACACAGGAATACGAGGACAAGTAAGACACCCTGCATATTAATTGCATATGCACACACAACTTGTCCAAGAACTGTAAAGAAATTCCCCAAGTACCAATAAAACTTTACACTTTATTGCAATTTACATAATGTTAGGTAACTATATTATTACAATTTATTAGAGCGATATGTGTGTGCTTAATCTGTAAGTATAGTTACGATATAATTTTTTTCTTTAAGTAAAACCTTGTTTTTACGATGATAAATATCGTACCAAACATTAATGTTTTTCATGTGCGAAAATCCAATTGAATAAATGACCTACTAATTAGTAATTATGACCCTTAAAAGCGAGGATAATTTTGACCTCGAAATAAATGTAATTAGTGAAATATTTTGCACTTGATCATAATGACGTTAAAAATGCATTTCACTATAGCGATACTTTTAATATTGTTTTAGATTAAGTTATTATGAGTGCCCGTGAGAATAACTATAAAAATACAAATTTTGTTGTTTTCAGATAAAATACATTTTGTTAGTAGATAGGTACTTTAAGTACTGTACTTATTTAAAACTATTCAATATAATTATATGGCTTTTAATGTGTAAAGTCATTAATACATTAAATTAACTTAAACCAATTTATCATTATTATGTTATACTGCTATGTCAAAAAAATAATCTTGGTTAAATCTGCAAACAAATCTAAGCATGCCTATGATTAATAATGCAATTAAATAAAAACAAAAGTTTAAGTTTAAAGTTTATACGTCGTTATTGAATAGCAAAAAGTATATATAGGTACCGCTAAAATATATCTAAAATTACTAAAATCAATTATTACCTATACTTCACTTAAATTTAATATTTACACATTCCGTATTTTTTTTCTATAAATAAATATTAGTTTTTTTAACTTTTCCAAGTTTTCTTTTTAGGGTATGACTTTTTTTATTTATATTTAATTTCAATATTCATGCGGAAAACCTATATAAACCAACAATAATATATCATAATAAAACGAAGCGATCGTTAAGGTCACCATACGCAGTAAGACGTTTATTAATGGAAAAAACTGTTAAATAGATTTAAACTCCCAAATTAAATTTTTATAAAATTATTGTAATTATAATTAGCTATAGGTAATAATATATTAACGTGTAATCTATAATATGAATGAACTAAGTACAATGTTTGTGTGTTAATTGTAATATGAATTACCATATAAACTCATAGTTTAGACGTTTAGTGTTGCAGAAAATTATTGGTTATGGTTGAACGGGTTGATCAACTAACATTATTTTGAATTTTAAGCGTTTAATATGAAATACTTATTTAAATCGTATTTAGCAAAAACTTCGAGGAAAATTCTAGTGTAAAAATACTCAGTTAAAAATACCTTAAGATAAAAGAAAAATGCTCGATTTTCGTGAAAAACTAATTCTAGATGTATTTTTCCAATTAAGCGCTGAATGCATAGATGAGTTCTATTAACAAATTTAGTAAAAACCATGTTTTCATATCCTTATCACCATAAAAAATATTTATCTATTAATATATTTTAGTTGTTAATAAAAATACTGAATAACGTTATATTATTTAAGATATATGTGCTTAGAATTTCAATATTTAATTCAAAACATTGAATTTTGTTTTTATTATTTCTTCTCGTGTTTTTTTTTCTTTCAAATAAACACAATTGCAATATGACTTCTGCGATGATAAAATTAAAGTTTATTAGGTAAACTAAACATTTTTTTCATCTCTGACGAAATAGTTAGTTCATGTTGCAGTCTACAGAATTCAGATATACGCTTTACAGATTCTTATATTATAATACGAAAACGAACCGAGTAACGTAAACACATCATAATACTATGTATGTATACATAATTTTGAATGGTCATCTCATCGACTCCACTCTCTTTGCGTGATATATTCGTATGTTGTTTCGATACAACAAAAGACGATTTAACCATATACTAACCGAAACCAATGTCCTTAATTACGTGTTAAGCCACAATTTTTGTATTAAAATATGTATGTATAGGTGGTATACTACGTTAATACATGATTTTGGGAAATGATTGATTGCGGCGAGTTCCTCGCCAAAGTGATCACTGTTGCAGCGACGAGGAAAAAATAGTGTAACGAGCCGAGAGAATGTAATGAGCTGCGCATATAGACACATATGATCGAACAAAGAGACCCAGAGAGCTCTTGATAACGCGTGACTTGCGATTTTCACCCGCGATCGGTTTCTATTCTCTTTATGGTCGGTTAATTGAAAAGTAAAACGAAAAAAAATAAAAAAAAAAAGCAATACAGAAAGAAATGTCATTACGCGTGCAGCGGCAGTGGTACCGGCTGCACGGGTAAATATATTACATAGCTAGTCCATATTATAATAATATAATAATACATAATACGTATCTAACGTATGTACGTAGTTCTATTTAAGCATCGCAAATAAAAATATCAAAAACGGACCAGGTAATGAGCCACGTGATTGATCGCTTTCTTTTCATCCAAATAACGCCTATACAATAATATATGCGATCCTATACTACAATACGAATATGTGCCTACATAGTACATATAGCACACGCACTAAAACTTTACGTGTGCGCGTTTGTGTGTGTGTGTGTGATATAATTGTGAGGATGATAATGACGAAATTTTCGAACAATTAAATTCTTACTCGTTAAGTAATAACCCAAAGCGTGTAAGCGTTTTATATTATATACAAAGAATAAATACACTATCCGGTAGGTACAAATCATTTATACTCTATGTATACCTACTATATACATGCATATAATTGAAGGTTTATTATAAAAATATGTGCTAGTCATTTCAAAAAGTATCGACAATTTGTGATACGTAAGTATTTGTCGTTGAATATGTATTTGTGCGAACTTGTGATTTCATAATCTCTAGCTGCCAACAGGATACTTTTAATTTCTAAATCTGTTTATATACCTATACAGTATACATATTGAATATTAAACAAATAATTTTTACTTCAATATTTAAAGTTTAGACCGGATAAGTTAAATGGCAATAAATAGTATTATGGTAATGGATAAAATATGAATGCCCAAGCCAGCTTAATTATTATTACGCAGATACGCCTTTCTCGTTAATTCGTTGATTAATAAAAAAAAAAATTGTGAATTACGACAATTACGTTATGTAGTGCCTATAGTTTAGGTACCTACAATAATTATAATAATTGTAAATGTTTATACTACTTAACGCGATTATTTGGCATCTATAGCTTCCCTTTTTTTATTCGTAAATTTTTCCCTGGTGGATTCATCACTACACACGAGTTGAAACTTTAAACGCTTTTTGTATTAAATACATAGGACTACTCGTTAAAAAAAAATGTCATCAATATATTTGAATACATCAAAATATTTAGAACATACTACACGTGCGTAGTACACTAGTACTCGAAAGCTTGAAGATACAAAAAAATAGCTGCAGTTGCTGATGCCGAATTATTTACTGAAAAAAAATTGTCGATTTAAAAGTTAACGCGTCGCTTTTTAAAATTAGCGGATACTACTTATGTAACCAGTTAAAATAATCGCTCTGTATATTATAATATACTATACAGTGTAATGCGTATGTGTGTAGGACCTATATTATTGCTTATGTATCATATAATATCATATACAATGTAATGTCCGTGTACCGTTTTACTCGCTAGTCGCACGACCGCCGCGATGAGCACTGCTCCAGTGCAGCTACCGCGCAAACTTTTTTTCTTAACCCGAGACGACCTCGTTCGTCCTCGAGGCCGATGATCCGGAACGTGATGACGCCGTCGCAGGAATTCAACGGCGACGACCGAACGTTCAGCCCGTGCTCTGCTACTACGACCCCGCTACTATACCGATATACAACAGGAGCCAAGGGCGTTCGACGAGTAAAACGTACTATGTCTATTATACACCTATATAATATTATATATCGCGACATCGCGTATCGACCAGATATTCTGCCGCAGTCGACATTTTATGCCTATCACTTTTCTATATAATAATATATATGCGAGACGATATATTGTACAATACACGCTTATCGTATAAAGCACACTCTCATACACGCACATGTATAGATTAGGTGTTCGAATAGCCGTGCGCAGAGTTTCAGGTCAGGTACAGCAAATATTTTTTACCGGCCCATTTGTCGTCAAAATATTCACTATTATTATTATTTTTTTATTTTTTTTTTAGGTACAATCATTTAAACTTAATGATACGTTTTTGGTGCTAGTGGATTAATAACCTAACATCAGCTAAATAAAAATATTACAACCCCCCTCCTCCTAATTTTTATAATTAATGAATCTACTATATAAATAAATTATATTGATGAATCTAAAACTTTTCATACAGCGTATAGTAAATCGTAGGTATCACTTTGTAGATTCCGAAGTTGGCACTCGTATACAGGATCTATACAAAGAAGAGCGGAAAATTTCACTCATCAGATACGAAAATATATTTTTTAAACTCATAGGTACGTGTCAGAATTCATTCGGGAAACTCGTTTAAATTAGTATAATCCATTTAACAAATATAATAAAAATATATCAGTCGATCTTATATGGCCAATTACATTCATTCGGAGTAATAATATTTTTATGGTTTTATAAGGTACAATGTATCATATATTAAGTTATGTAGCACTTTTAAATATTTTAAAACTTACTTACATACTCATACGTTATGATTTTGACTAATAAAATTATTAATTATATGGTGTAAATTAAAAAGTAATATGTTATTTATATTATATATTCATTGACACTTGTCTTTATGTATAATATCTATGCCTGATTGCATAATAAATCACTAAACATTTAATAAATCGATAGCGAGCTAATGATCCCTTGGCTCATTACATTTTACTGAACCGTTAAATTAATCAATTTTTTAATGCAACTCGGCTCTGCTTTATACTTTGTGTATAGTAGTTAGTATAATGTGACAATAAAAAATATCATTAATAGATTTTATCAATACTTACAAGCCGTGGCTTATATAAATACATTATAAACGTATTTTGACATTTGAACTAATGCAACTAATAGTATCTCCGACCAGTCAACTGGTTATCTATAAGAGAATAAGAATTGATCACAATAAAAATGTTTGGCGGTGCCATGCCATGTTCTTGGTCAATCGCGATCGTACTATAAAAGTATACGACATATTAAAAGTAAATCATTAAACTTATAATTTTCATAACAGACAGCCGGCCCAAATCCTAACCAGCCCTTTCAAATTTAACTGAGTTGCCCACCCTGCTACCTTCGTTTGAATGCCTAAATATTATATACACCATATATAGCATATTATATCATAATATACAAAGCTTTTTGTACGTAGGCGTTGGTTGTAAATGTTATAATACAATCTAAATGATTTCGCAATCGCTTGAATTTAATGATAATAACCTATTTTCGGCGTTTTTTCACTTTTTTTTTAATTACGACTATAGGTATCAAACTTAGTTAGGTTTTGGTAAAACGTCTTTTTATCGTAATCGATTGCGTAAGGTAAAACTTCGAAACACTTAACAATTCTCGTGCGTGCCCATCACACTATACTAATTAAGATTATCATTATTCATTAAAATCATTTTATTATATTGAATACGTTTAAAATATAATTTGATATGATAAATTTGAATTATTGTACTTAGAAACGAAAATAAAATGAGCTCATTTATTTTGTATGTTTTTTAAGCATTTTAACGGACTTTTTTTACTAGTTAAAAATATTTACTAGACCACAGTAATTTAAAATCAATTAAAAACACCACTCCATCATCCATCGAAATTCAAAACTTTCCATGGATTCGTAATCAATCAAATTGAAATACTATCAAACTCGAGGAAAACAAGGTAGGTACTTTAAAACATTATAAATTGAATTCCTTAGAATATTCAAGTCACTGCTTAATACGCACATTTAACAAAATAAACTATTTGAATAAACGTTATAATTATCATAATAAATAGGTATTATCATAATAATAGGTATTATTATAACTTATTTTTTTAACTTCATAAAAACGGAGTCAAAAACGTGACTTACTAATTGGATTGTATTATATAACTTGGGGAATAAAAAATATGAAATGTATTGAGTGCAACAAAGTCTTACATTAAATATGTTATATCATAATACGTCTTCAATTCCAATACATAGGTAACAGTGTAAAAGTATAAGATGCGAATACCTATTAAATTAGCACTATAATTAAACGACAACCTATTGTACTCATACACTTCAAGTTTGTTAAATAAATAAACACTTAAAAACATAATAATGTACCTAATTTTATCATTTCACAAGAAAAATATTATATATAAGATTGAATAAAATAAAATTATAATGGCCAGAAAAGATTTATAAAGACTGTATAATGTTTGTTTATACTCGCCTCACTCCATTCACTACTGTACAATACTATACACCAGAGTTATGATATGCGTAAATGTGTAATGATAATAAATCATAAGTATTAAATTTTAATTTAAAAAAAAACGACAATATAAATGCATTTCAAAATTGTCAAAAATCTTATACTTTCTTATCATTTTTACAAACAGTTTTTTTATGACTTTTACACAAACTATTGAATAGTTTGAAATAAAATAAAATAAATATATCTAAGTACCTAAAATAATAGTCTACATTAGCTCAAAATCTTTTTAATAAATTGAAAAAGTTTTTTAAAATGTTAATAAAATATATTTTTTCTTATCAATAAGATAACAAATGATATTAATTTTAAAATATTTAACTATAAAACTTACCATAACACTTTCAATGGTGATTTACCACTCCCAATGCAAGAATAGCGGTGCGAAAATGTCCACCTTAGATTCTAAGTGAAAAAAGAAATCTATTATCACTAAAAGTCGTTATAAATATTATTATTACAATAATATATTCATAATATCACATACGCCATACATGCATACGTACACTATAAACACCTACCTATACTAAAATTGTTTTACTCTATTATAATATTATAATAAGTTTAACGTTAGGGTACATGAGATTAAATAAAATTATAGTTTTAAATTGTCTTCTTTGACCTGAAAAATGTTTCTATACATAGTTTATTAGTTAAATAATTCATATTACCATAATATTCAGAATCCATGTTATAATATAATGTATTATAAAACAAAACCTGTTGGAATGTTTATTAAAAATTACTATTGTCATGATTTACGCAGGCAGATTAAGGTCGGCAAACTAATAGTGTGCAGTGTATTACGAATACTTTACATAGAAAATGTAATAAAATCGATGTCGAGTCCATGGCCGCGTGCGATATAGTGTCATAGTTCAAACGTTCAACCACACCTACCGGTACAAGTCGTCATGGAAGAACAAACTTTGGTCTTAAACGCTGTACGTTACTCGTCTAAAACTTGCGGTAGCTGGTAGACATAGTTCTAAAGCCAAGTTCATATCGATATATTTTTATATTAGTTGAGCAGTGAACATTTTGTAACACTATTGTATATTATTATTAAGTGCAAAATCCAGTTAGGAAACAAAGCTGTTCTGCCCGCAAAGCGGTTAGCCTCTGGCGTAGGTGTGGTAAAATACGAAAAAAAACATATAATACATAATATATACATACGTCTTGTCACATTAAAAACATTACACATTCATCACATACGTGCATAAACACATATTTGAAAATATAGTGTACAACTGATCGTGTTTGTGTAGTCGAAAACCACATTTGCTTTGGTCATACGTGATGTATAATACAAGACTCAGCGGGTGATCGATGATCCGTTACCGTTTTCGATAAAAATAAACTTTAATAAAAAAAAAAATTATATCACAATGTTTGAAACGACAACAATAATTAATTGTACATATAATGTAATTTTTTCGGTTTCAATTGTTATTGGTTTTATTCTTATGGTCGAAATGAAATTTAATCAATTTTCAATTTCACGTTAATACATAATACGTAATACACCTTGCATGCAGCAAATAATTATATGATGATGTACAGAATTATGTAAGATTTTTAATCGGCAGTCTTGTACAGAAAAATTAACAAACACCCACGACCATTCATAACCTATTTTCCCTGATTGGATGTTGGAATACCCCATTCCTTAGAACTCTAGATTAAATTACAACAATTTAAGCTTAACCATAGTATACTGCAATTATATCACTTAATCAATTTAATTTTTCTATAACTATTATAAAATTAAACCAAAATTTGTGGATGTCGAGAATTTTACTTATTGTTGATTTATTTGAATTTTATATTTTAATTCATATTTGTCAACTTCATTTGTGGTTTTGCTAAAAAATCTTTCGTTAAAAATTAAAATAAAATGCATCGGCAATACCAATATACACTACATAATATATTATACAGCAATATTGTAGGTATACTTGAATATCACGTCGAATATATTATGATATAATATTTAAAAATTGTAAATTATATGTAAATGTCGACGATTATTATTTCATTGCTCAATTACTTAAACAAATTACATATATGTATACGATACGGTTTACCTACTTGTATGAATAAATAATAATAAAATTATATTACTAAATATACTAATATACTTAAGATCAATAGGTTTTTTTTGAACGAGCGTAATCCGTTATAACATATATTTTGTTATAATATTAAACGAGTTAAAAATCGTCTTTCGAAATTATAATTTCGTTCAAGTCGTATATGGACTTTTCTGAGAGCAGTGTATAGCCTTCCTCTTTTGTTGGAGGTGACCGGAAAAAAATTTGCCTTTGGGAAATTGTAACCGTTTGCGGGTCACATTTTTTACCAATACCGCCTAGTTAACATTAAAATATGCAATTCGAAGTGGGCAATGAATTAAAACTCATATTCAGACCAAAGCTTTTCAAACATTTTATTACAATACCTGCTATACATATTATTTTTTAATAGGTATAACAATTAATTAAAACTCAATATTTATCTCTACGAGTAGTTAGGTGAACGTTTATTTATTTACTAGTTTATACAATGTAAAGTCAAAATGTCTAAACTCTAAAATTAATACCGAATATTCTAAGTAAATAAATTTATTATACCTCGCAGTCATCCAACCACCTAAGTAATCGATAATGTCAAGCAATAGACGGCATATTTTATACCAAACAGTCTTCGACTCAGAATTCTTAGGGACTTGCCGATTTCTAGCTTTGCGGATACCGTGTAACCGGTGGGTGGCAGTGCGGATAGGTCGTTTTCATAAGTGGCGGAGCGGTACGTTTGCGTCTGAGAATCTACGTCTCTGCAGACGCCCCAAGATGATAACGCCGACAACTACAGATTACGCGATGTATCTCCGGACATCATAATCGTCTAATACCAACGCGAACTGTTTTTTAATGCGTATTTTTCATCTGTGAGCGTCGTAGACAGGATCGGTTTATAAACGTAATAGCGACGATTTCGTTTAGGTCGGTTTCTATATTATGTTGCATACTGAGATCCGGTCGGCCACCTCACCCTTCGCAGCCTGGTCGCTGTATAGTTCGAATTGTAAATTACAATTTGTAATCACTATTTATCATTTTTTTTTTTTTTTACTGTTCATTCGTTTTTGAAAGAATACACGTGATGTATAACACGATTACGAATAATATTATAATTTTGTCTATCAACCTATACGCGTACACTGATTGTTAAAAAAGTCTTCACGCATTACAGACTATACAGTTATCCGTATTGTAAACACTTTGTACATTGTTACGACTATCGGACTATGCCTGTGGTCCGTACTTGCCAGTTGCCACCCACAAGGCATATTGCAAATTACAATTAAAATAAATTTCACTCCACATTATACATCATGCGTATTATTTTATATGCAAATTCGAAACAATTATAGCTTTTTTAAATACTTATTAATTGAAATCGATTGCGTAACTGTGTTATTAGACTGTATTATGTGTGTAAAAAAAGTTTGTTTTTTTTCTTGATAATTAGTCACACAGTAATATGCGTTTAACAATTTTAATTTTTATGATCACATACGTATCTATTATATATATATATATATTATTATGTGATAGGTAGATACCTACTAATTAAACATTAAAACGAATAACAAGAAGGTGATTTCAATATAAAATAATATAATGTGTATTATTACAGTATATATATAGGTACAAATAAGAATACAAAAATAATTTAATATTATATACTCTGTTGTATACTAGTGTGTTAAATATTTCAAGGAATAATAAATAATTACGCCAAACACGTAAATCGCAAACATAATACATTATTATGGCCTTTCGTACGGAAATCGGTTCTCACCTGCAGTAAAACGAATTTTTAGATCTCTTCGACGCACCGAGTTCTTCAATGTTACACTCAGAGATACATTGTTACCAAATACAGTAATTTTGCAAATTGAATTCGGAAAAATTAATTAACCTTCGCACATAAACCTACCTCAATGATATTTTTGCGTAATTATGAAATCGATAACAAAAAACCACAATGAAAATTGTCGTTTCTCTTATTATATTATTATTATGCGATCGTGGATAAAATAACATATAGCCAAAATCAATTCTTTTAAGATTAGTGGTAAGCAAGTTATGTTGTGCACTTGTGTAGCACATACAATATAATATTATAATTTATAATCGCGATAAATGTTAAAAATCGTACGATGGACTTCAAAAACGTGCAGTCCACGATCCCCGGATTCGGCGGTTGCAAATAGCAATATATATATTCGGTAACACTCTACACTCATCGTCGTGCGTTTGTGAAACTTTATCCGTCCATTATATCATATTGTATGATAACAAACGGCCGCAATATACGTCTTAAGGGTCCGGTCAACAATAACCAACGTCCCGACCTTGAATTCGGTTACAATACAATATAATGTTCCTTCTCCGCGCGATTATAATATTATCATGTGCGATATACATAATATAATAATAATAATAATAATAATAATCATGTACGAATTGACCCCGGACGGACAGTGACAGACATAAGCACAAGGACAAGTGCAAGCATCGTTTCGCCGTTAACTTTCACCGAACTGGTTGTTGGGAAACGTGTTACAATTTCATTGGAAATGAAATACGAAAAGAACAAATTAATACCCATTAAACAAGCGAAATGTACCTACTATACTAAACGATTATTATTCAACCTATTTTTTCATTATTATAATTTAAAAAATGCCGTCTGTCTTGTTCGCGATTCGTGATTGTTACTGACCTCTCAACTCCCCCATACGCACCACATTATAGTGTATATAACATATTGCTGTCCACTTATACACCCGTTCTGTGACAGGACATTTGTAACATATTAACAAGCTACTACGGTTTTATTAAATTGCGTGTATCTATAACTTTTCAAAACTACACACGTAGGTAACTAACAATATAATACCTTCTGTTGTTATCTAAACAGGTAGTTTATCAAAATGAATGGACAAGCACTGATAATTTAGAATTATTTCAGTTTTAAATTCATCAAAATCATCATTGCCAACTATAAATTGTATTATGTTAAACCAACTCTTAAAAATATTTAAGAAAATATCTCTGAAATCACGAATACTTAATATACTTTTAATAATAGGTGAATGGATATGGTCATCATAATCAAGTATTAGTGAACTTGTTACTCTAAAAGATAAAAATGAATATTTTTCACTGATAGATAATAAGTACTTACATTATTGTTGCATATTAAAGATATTTTATTAAATATGTTATTACTCGTGATTAATATTTTCAGTTAAAAGAACACTAATAATTCAAGGTTTGTTATATTTATGTAATTATATATTCTACTGCGCGTGCAAGTGTGTAACAAAGACAATAGTTCATGCAGACCAGTCAGAAATATTTCACTAGATTTAATAAAATTGTTATAACAGTTAAAGAAAACAATATCTTTGAGATTAAATCTCGTAACTAGTTTGAAAATGTTGTTTTTTTGTTTTAATTGTTGTATACTACAATAATTAGTTAATATTTGAGCTGTAAAATCACTTCCCATAATCATTATTATGATTGATCTTCGCTAACTCGTTTACGCAAAGCACATATGAGAGAGAAAAATGTAATACGTCTCAGCATGACGTCCTCTAAATACCACTCGGTATTTTTTTTATTTTATTATTATTATTAAATCGCAAGGATAATTATTTTATTATTATTTTTTTATATATATATATAAACATTATGACGCTATGTATAAAAATCTACATTGAATTCATTATAGTATTCTATTAATACGTATATATATATATACGACATATGTGCTATAGACGAGTATAATATAGTAGTTGTGCGGGCTAAAATGGAAGTGTCGGCTATTAAAAATGTATACAAATTAACATATAACGACATATGTATAAACCTACCTACGGGCTACGGGCTACGATTATAATATATGTCAATTATATAAAAATTATTTTATACGATTTACGATCGAACATCGGCTTATTATATGTATCAAATAATATAGGTACACACTACACATCACATAATACACATTATATTCGTTATACGTCTTTATTTATTTGTCTTAGGTATATAGCTACACTCCTGAAAATGGGGATTTTATCGATTTTGCTGTTTTAATATAGATCCCGCTGATTATCGATTCAATATATATACCTACTTATGAAACATTTTGCAGAAAAACAATAAAATATTAAACAAAAAATACAATACAAAATTTATAAAAAAAAATAATTAATAAAAATTAAAAAAATTAATTTATATTTATATAACTCAAATTATTGTTTTTAAAAAATTAAATGCTAATAATTGTCATTTTTTTTAGATACTGATTATATATTTCGATTTTTTTTTTCATTTCATAACTTTTGTTTAATATGCTGATGTTTTTGTGTTCAGTCCTTTAATATACATTATTATAATATATTAATATATACATAATATTACAGGCAGAATTTCAATAACGTTATTTTATTATGAATTAATTATAAACTGAAGTGTATTATAATAATATATGAGTCAGTGGGATCAACATATTATGAAAAAGCTTAGTGTAGTCTATTACGGCACAATCGATAAGTGTGTCTTTAAGGTAAAAAGATCATTTCACCGAAATCGATGTAATATAAGCACGCTAAACGCTCCTAAAATGAACAGTTATGCGCATACCTAATCTATATACACATGTTACAAATCGTATAGGTATCTACTATATTATAAAATGTGTATAGACTATACCTCGTTCGTTCTATAAGACCCAAGCTAATAGTCACTAAGCTGCACACGTAATAATAATATGCACATTGATGCAGTATGGCTATAGTATAATATATTATAAAGCCATAATATCAAAACGCACAACACTGCGCACGTCAACACTTGCACGCCTCTCAATAATAATATCTTCCGATCAACAGAAAATATAATATGACGTATTTATTTTACACACTCGTACGAGTGTACATTGGTATATATTATTGCTGTCTTCAAATATTATTCAAACGTCACTACAATAGATTTCGTACATGCAAAACAAAAAAATATGAACGCAAATACATTACAATAATAATATAAATTATTGTATATAATATGTAATAATATAACACAAGTAACAGTCGATTAGTCGAGATCGTTATCGATGTTTGTGGCGTGAACGTAGCCTTCTCTCGGGGAGTATATTATAATACATAATATCACCACCCACATAAACACATATAAAAAAAAAAAGACAAAGATTGTGTAACTGCGTATCGTAGCGCCACAAGAGTCCAAGGTCCGGGAGCACGCGTTCACCAATACATAATATACAATAATTTATTTACACATAATATTATTTATATATATATATATATATATATATACACACACATAACACACGTTAAAGTGACTATATATATTAAATACTTTACTAATATTACATACCGCATTCCTAACATTGCGTCCGTGGCCCTTGCGCATAGGCTAATTGATCATAATATAATATGTTCCTATGCCGTTAAGCGATAAAGAAAAATTAAAATTTACTATAATGACCAACGTCGTAACAATACCCAAAAGTCAGTCAAAAAATCCATTGACACCAATACAATTTGTATTTTTTAATATCATTAAATCTATTAGGATGAAGGGATATTATATATATATATATATATGCATATATATACGAGTATACAACTGATTTCTAATTTCTAATCGATATTTGTTCCAAGTTTTGGTACAGAGAGTACTTGAGTTTTACAGATTTTTGTGTAGAATTTAAATACGTGGGGAACTATATATAAGCTAGGCACCCATATATAATCACTTATTTGAATAGGTACTAAGTCAGAATAAATAACAATTTTTATAAGAAAACTTTTTTTTTTAATTTATAACAAACACAGACGCCTATAGTTTTAAAATAGTAAGTATAGAAATAGTGTTTTAAGTGACTATAATAATAGATACGTTAATTAAGTCTTGGTCTAATTTTATAGGAACTTACAATGTCAATTCTAAACGGCAATCCATTAATATGCTTTGCATGTTGTTTCATTAGGTACATCTGGTTCAAAATTGTGAACAATATATCACTCTCTAGTCCTAATATTATGTAAAACTTTTCAATCAATATCTCTTCGTGTTCTTTCTAATGCTCCCTGATACGTTAGCAACCGCACCCTAAATCATGATTTCAACATAACATTATCTACACTTGCTTCCTATCACTAAAACAAATTTCATAATAACTGCTTTAATCATTCAAAACCCCTCATATCTAAGCTGTCTGCTCGCACAATACCTGACAAACCTATCCGTCGTCTCAAACGTAAATGGCCACGTGATCTATTAAATAACATTTAGAATTTAAAATCTTAATTATTTTATAAACTATCTCCTTAAATTCTAATTGGAAGTAGTGTCGGTAGACACTCGTCCCTTCCATTACGTTTCCATATCTAGTATATATTCTATGTTATCTTATTTACTTGTAGTATTATCCTGTGTGATGATAACAATTATCACGAAATTATCAAAATTATAATTATTTATAGGTACAACCAGATCTAAATGGCTATAAATACATATAAATTTAGCTAATATTTTGATAGGGCGCTAATTTACAGCTATGGCGAGCTAGTGGCATCAAAGTCAAAAGTGTATGACTCTGACTTGTAGTATAAAAATCTAACCGAAAATTGTCTCATTAGACGAATTTATGAATTAAACATTTGAAAATGTTATAAACAATAATAACATAAAAAGTATACAGGGAGTATATACTTCCCTGGTTTATGTGTATGTCGTTTATGATTAAAAAAAAATAAAAATGAATAATAATTTATTATAATATTATATTTCGTAATAAATTACATCATATACTATTTAACGGTTTATGATTAATACTGGCTGTTAAATAAAATATAAAAGTTCATTAATGCACAACATTAACATATATTATAGAAATGTTTAAACTATTTGATGTTAATAAAATAATATATCTGTTACATGCTGAACTACATTGGTTTGGTCATAATTCATATGGCATCGAATTTTAGGTGACATTTAAATATATTTTAATAGTACTATTTACTCCATAATCTATAAGCCAAAAAATAATGACAAATAGTTAACCATAGAAAAGGAAGAAATATATTAATTGATACTCATACATTGCCATAAGTATAATATTATATATTACACTTATGAAAATGAAACAAGCTTTCATTGGAGTACCAAAGTAAATATGTGAATTATGATCATGCTTTTATAAAAAACGTTTTCATCAATTTATTACTAACTAATAAGTAATAAGCGTAAAAAATTCTATTTTTAAATCAAGTTTATATTAATACCTGTAGCTAGTATTAAATTATTTTGTTTATATTATCTCGATACTGGATAGTTTATACAAGTTATAACGTTTAAAAACCCGATCTAGTATAAATTTAAGCGATTTAACACATAACATGTTCAATTTCCAATGACGTTAAATATATCAAAGACCAAAGTAATTTATTAAACCATTTTTTTTTATTTAAAGCAAATACTAGATCAATACCAAGAGTAAATTTCAAATTTATACCATTGTCAGATTTCTTCCTGGTACAACTTCGATGATATTCTGTAAATCTGTAATATTCAGAATATTCTTAACATATTTTTAACACAATCAATTTTACACAAAATATATGATGCTGCAGACTATATTCTAGGGTCACAAAAATTTGGTTAGCTCGATGACCTTAAGAAAATAAATTATTTCTCTACCTGATAACTCTATCTATGATTATTATATTAGCATAGGAATAGACCATTCGAATCTGAAGTTTTTTAATCAATATCTTACGATAACATCACTACAAAACTCTATATCCAACCTGTAATTTATAATAAAATTGAAATATGCCACTTATTAAACTTAATAAGTTTATTGTTTCACAATTGATTTGATCAACCATACATTAATAATTTATATTGGTACTCAATAGATTATTACGATAGACTTGTTTATATTGTTTTTTCTATTTAAATTCTAGTTGTACATATATATACATATACATATATAAATACATACCTACACATTATTTACCTAACTCATATTATTTACGTAACATATTCTCAACGAAATAAGAAAAACGATTTTTTTAAACACAAAGCATACAATATTATCTAATGTTGTAAAATAATTCTACAATTTTTTTTGAAAATATAGAACTATTAGTCAGCAGAGAATATAATAATTATTAATAAATAACAAATAATTTTAGTTTGCATCGGTTTATTTTTCTTTTAAATACAAACTTAATTTTTAAAAAGTTTAAATTTCTTCCATCTTTCTAAAACTCAACTAAATCTCCACCTACAAGTATCAAGTAATGATATTAAATAATTTTTTTTCAACATAATATACATGTTTGAAATATTTATTGTAAAATAAATCTAAAATCTATGCTTATATAAAAACGTACGGTTTGAAGTTACATAATTTTTAGTTTTTAATCGTAAACCATTAATTTAGTCATCAACTTAAAACATTGTGATATTCAGGAGGATATATATTTTTATACAGTTTAGACCTAAAAGCTAATTAAATTGATTGAGCTAAACATGAATTTTTATGTCTAATTCTAATAAAAAATTATAAACAATCTAAATTTATTGATACGGCTCTAAACAGTGAGACTGATTATGTTTGTTTGATGGCTATTATAATGTTGTATATGGTCTCCAATTTAAATCCCCCCCCAAGGTAATTGTATGTTTGTATGTATGATATAAGTAATAAATATATATATATATAAATTATAAATATACAATTGCCGTATTATAATATTATAACTCACCGTAACAAAGAGCTACAAATAGTATATTATCTAAATATATTTTTATGTATTAAGTATATTGTAATGTTGTATATATTTTGTAAAATTTATTAATGCGAACTAGTTTTAAATTATCCGCCAATATAAAGCTTATTACCTGTACACACATCATGAGTTTGAACTATTCGTATTGCATAGGTACACATAATACACGTAAAGGAAACTATTTAATACATATAGCTATAATTTTAGTGATAGTTTTTCTGCGAATCATGTATAATAATTATTATGATGACGCGGACTATAGTAGATGTGAATTAATAAAACACGGTAAATATTTTTGCAGTTTATTATGTATTCATTTAACGATATATATGATACTCGATATATCTATATAAATCTGAAACACAATAATTACTAGTTTAATGCGGAATCTACATTTCAAATCATAAATAATTTAGTATTAAATTTAAATTTTATTATACGTAGGGGTGTCTGAGGGCAAGGATAAGTCCTTGAGGTGACTGGTCACGCCCATAAAATATTTTTATATAGTAGCTTAATTGAACGAAATTCCAATATAATTGATCTCATTATCTATATATTATAATATGTATATGTATAAACAAAAAAAAAACGTATCGTGCCAAAATAAAAATAATATAAATACAAATAAAACTTATGAGGCAATAATAACTGTTACGAACAAGACACGACAATATATGTGGCTCAGTGACCGACGGTCTACTTAAACACAATTAGATTGCAAATCAAACCGTCATGCAGTTATGAAATTTAAAGGTTTTAGTGATAAATATTTTAATGTTCGTTTATACTTAAGTGTGATTGACTATAGAATTCTATGTGTATATACTTAATTTTTTAAATCGATAAAGTTTTATTTCAATATTATTATATTATTATAATATATAAATATAAATAAATCGTTGTTCAATAAGACCTAATATTGACACAAATGGCACAGTATATTATATATTATCATAGTATTATATTATATTTTAATAATGTTAATGTTATACTGTAGGTTAGATGAAAATAAAATTATTATAATTTACTTTAATAAACATTTAATTAAAATATATAATATTATAATGTATGTTATACGTGTATTGTTATATTATTACATGTCTAGTTGAATTAAAACACGTCGTGTCGTCGTAAACAACACAATAGATAAGCATTAAATTTCCTTATAATATAAATTACAAAATAATTAAAAGATTTTTAGGCTCTTTTAATATGTATCTAAAATAAATCTTTTAACGAGTTTGTTTTTGCAAACTGCAGCTATACATAATAATATATTATATATAGACATAAGGTATATATTTTCTACTTGCTTAATAAACTATTCCTAAAAAAATCTTAATGAATGAACCTGTCAAAAATAATATTTATTTTACGATAATTGGCCAAGACTCTGAAAGTATTTATTCTAACTAAAAGCATCACTAATAAAAGTGATAGAAATTAAAAAAAAATCTTTAATCACCCGTTTATCTCCTATATTTAATTTTCTACGATAAATTTCTCGGTTTTGGTACATACCATTTATAAAAGTATTAGAAAAAGGGAGTAACTTTTTTCATTTTACGTTATCGTACCGAAGGATTCATGCGTTGATCATGAGACCCCTCTGTGGCTTGCAGCTCACAGTCAGTACTAATACTAGAAAATAATAATCTAAAAAAATCTTAAAATAATGCACAAGAAATTTTAATCATCTATATCCAAGGGAAGGACAATCGCCTCTGGAGCGTAAAACGTTTTACCAGTAAACGATTTTTTTTATACTTATAATGTTAAAAATCATTATAGATATAAGTACTGCATTTTAAAATAAGAACTATACAATATAAATAATATACTATAAGAACACAAACTGACCTGTACATCAACACAGATATTAAAACCGTTATGAATTATGATTATAATATATCATTTTTGTTTGACCGATATTGTTCAACGTTTTATCGATTTTAGAATCGCCATAACTTGCGCATAAGTCATACATAATATGTAATAAGTGTACTCATACAGTCTTACGGTCATAACTCATAATTTATAATTCGTTTGAACTGCCAACTGTCATTATTTATTACGAAATTTGTCTTGTCGGATATAATATTAACGTTGACATTTTTGGTTATCAACAAATAACATTTTTTATTTTTATTTTTTTGCTGTACACCTATGCAATTATTGTTGAAGTTTACATTTCTTCATATTATATATATATAGGTTATAAGTACAAATGTACAATACACATGTAAATAAATAAGTAAATAAATAATACATAAAATTTATTTTATATAAAACTGATTTTGCTTCTCTATTTGTTAGATAATATAATTTTTTTTCTTTTTTTTCTATAATTTTATTGAAGTATTTTGACATCATACTCCCAATTTAATTTCATTATTTAACTTTTTATTGAACATTTATTTATCAAAAACCAGTATAGAATAATATTTAGATACATCGAAAATTTAAATATTTCATAATCCAAATAATTGAATACATTTTTATGCTTACTTAATATTTTTTCCTTTTGTAATTTTTGAATAATTTTAAAAACTCATTTAAATTAAAATATGTACATACACAATAAATTCAAAATAATAATCGCTTGACTTCCCCGTAAATAATATTGCCTCCGAGCGCTAAAAATTATAAATTAATATTATTGGAAACTTGTTTTTTTTTAATTATTTTGCTCACGTGGTCAGTGGTCACATGGATTAAGATAATAATACTATATATCTTTTGAATTATAGTGGACGACTAAAACCGATGAAAACAATAAGCCTTATTAATCATTGGATATATAAGTGCCTACTAATAGCAGCAAGTATCATGTAGTAATAATAACCAACTCGTAATATGCAATGTAAAATACTAGAATTACGCGTTATCTTTAAAACTACGTGCTGACGAAAGATCTACTGAAGTCTGAAATAATAATATTATATTCTTAGTTTCCTTGATAAAATAACATTGCTGGCTGCTGCAGTTACTATATTAATATTTAAATTATATTATTATATTCTATTCTTACCCAATAAACACACTTATATATTAAGTATTATTTTAAAAATAAGATCACATAGATATACAATACGTTATGAATATAATCTATATTCTATGTACCTACCTATTATATATAAGTGTGTGTAGCATGGTTTTAGATGTTTTTCTAAGCCATCGTGATATATAATATGATGTATAGTATGTGTATAATGTGTATGCCGTGTAGTGAGCCGTACGGTTGTTCTATTATTTTCATAAGAAAAAGTACCCCAATCCCAACTTATAACTTCTTACATTATCGAGCATTCATGGAATATGACATATTATGTTAGTATACATAATTTAATAAATATTACTTTTAAATTTCGACTTCCTTAAGTCTAGTAATATCATTGTTTAATGTGATATGCCAATCTCTGTAGTTTACATTGTTTTTGATGATATTATATTTTATTTTCATAATATACAAGGTGATTCTTTTATCATAAAACACTCATTATTTCAAAAAGTATTCATGTTTTTGAAAACATTTTTTTACATAGTTTCAAGTTGTTAAAAAAAACAACGTTCTTATTAAAAAAAATTATATTTTTAAATATTATTTATCCTTATATTTTTTTTAAGTATTTTTTTTTTTTTTTTTGAATGACAACATAGTTTTAATTTCATATTCCAAAGCAGAATAATTTTCTGAGTATTTTGATACATAAAAATCGAATTTAGGGCGAGTAGTTTATGAGTTATAAGTATTTAAAGGTTAGATGCGCGGAGCAGATGAGTCGTACGGGACCTGCAAAATGTTTGTCTACTACTCCGCTTGTCTAAACTTTAAATACGTATAACTCATATAATACTCGCCCTAAATTCGATTGTTATGTATCGAAATACTCAGAAAATTAGTCTGCTTTGGAATATGAAATTAAAACTATGTTGTCATTCAAAAAAATAAAAAACTTAAAAAAATATTTAAAAATATAATTTTTTAATAAAAACGTTGTTTTTTAACAACTTGAAACTATGAAAAAAAAATGTTTTCAAAAACATGAATACTTTTTGAAATAATGAGTGTTTCATGATAAAAGAATCACCCTGTATTATAATAAACGATCAACGAAAAATATTTAAAACTATACATCCGACTTCTGTAATTAAATGGTTCATTGCCTACTTTTTACGAATACCAAAAGTAATAATTATAAAATATTTAAAGCATTGCATATTTCGACAGTTTACAAATGTGAAAACACATGATAATATGATATAATATAATTGTATAATGATATAGATATTTTATAGGTACGCAGTGATTTCAATTGTACATACTATCTTGATATACTAAAAAATATTAAAAATAAATTATATTATATCATGATCAATTATTATAAATTATAATATATGTTTACTGGCTCGCCTCAGTATTTCAAACAGACATGATATAATTATATAATTTTGCTGTATTTACATAATACTGCAGGGTTAATCATCAATCGTATACAATAACTATGTTGAGTGTCTTACGTTAAATTGATCACTCTGTATATTAAAGGTAGGTATGTACGTTTAGCAAAATATTTAGAGGAAACTGGGAGAAAGGCTTGGGTCTAGGATTGTTAAATTGTAGGTGTGGCAAATAGAATACAATAATAAGAAGCAAGGAAACAAATTATTTTGATAATAAATATAAATAAATTATTTTTACATAATTATGTGTGATAAGATTTAAAATGGAAAAATTGATTACAAATACACATTGTTATAGTCCCACTTCACTGAAATCTTAAACATGTCTCTCTGTATACGTTTTCGTTACAATTAATGATAAATAACTATTGTCAAGCAGCGTGACTATAAAATATTACCCCTGAACATTAACTACATTGGCAACCAAACGTTAGACAAGTTCACCAAGACACCGAAATTGTTGTACGCTCATAAACTATTTACTATTTAGTATTTTAAAAAGTACACTATATATTTCACTCACGAACTAATCGTCACGAATATTGATGACTTATTGTTATACGAATAACCCTATTCCGATATTAGTAATAAGTTCGTAGAGCCGTAGAGGTGCAACTAAAATAAGAACTTTGTTAGCGCCAAAAATTGTTAAAACCTATTCCTATCGTTATTCGTTATTATCATTATTAACTTTTAGTAACTTTACCTATTCAGTCACGTTCACTAATCAAAATACCCGTGTAATAACGTTGGCGTCCCTTAAAAATGTACATAATATACTATTTACACATGCATACACGTGTACGCATATTATATAGTTCCATATACGTATAATCTGCAGTATAAAGCGACAATATATATATAATTCCTAAATTATGCAATTGGGTTTGTTACTACATCAATTGTATAAGAATACTATAAACTGAAAGTCTGATATTTAAACTAATACAGTAATACTATTATTAAAAACACGACCAACAGTGTTAATGAAGTATCTCGACATAGTGTACGATATACAAATAAATAATGAAATAGCTGTAGGAATTGGATTGTAACGAAATCAGTTCACAAAAACTTAACCATGGTCATAAATCCAGATCGTAAAATGTATCCAAATCACGACCGAAATATTTTCGATCATTTCTTATACCTATACACAAATACAAATTTATCGGCCTTACATTGTAAAAACATAATAATATATTAATGTCGTCACAGCTTTCATAGATTATTAAATCACATTTGCCGCGCTTATATAATAATACGTAAATGTTATTTAGAAACAATGTTTATGCATTCTCTTTCGGAAACTACACCATGACGCACGGGATTTACAAAATAATTTTCTCACTCAGTACGGAATATAAAATGTCGTGCACAAAGCTGATGAGAGCTTGTGCAGATTAGTGAGAGGACGGGCAAACCGGATGAATTATTCCCCGATGTAGGAGTGGCTAATTGTTAACTGTTAGGTTTTATTATTTTATTTATCGAACAAAAATATAATTCAAATCAAGAGAAAAATATTACTTCCACCACTTTTTGTATATTTAAGTGGTGTGGGAGGAGGGTAAAAAACTTATCGACGCCGCCGCGAGCGTTATTATAACGACAATGAGCTCACAACATTAAACTCCACAGCTGTAGATCAAGAAAAAAATAATTGCAGTATGTTTTTTTTATATAAAAAAAAATTATTAAACTATAATTTACATCGTTTTTAAACGATTCCAGTCTAAGTATCAAACATAAGTATATATAACATTATAACATTATATACCTACAATAAAACATTTCTAACTTATGTGCGATCTACGAATATATATTAGTTATTACAAGGTAATTCATTTAAAAGTAGACACTCGTTTTCATGAAAAGTATTAACGTTTTGGAAAAAAGTTTTTCACATATTTGATTTGAAACATTTCAAAACTACGTCTTTGAAAAAATAAATATATTTTTCTATTTTTCTTATGTTTATCATTGATCGAAATTAGATTTATTTATACCATTCTTTTTAATGTTTATAATAGTAACTCAACTGTTTTTAGTTATTTAAAAAAAGTAACCTTTAGCTTTTAAATTTTTAATCAAACTTACTACTTAGTTAATAGTATAATACGTTGACAGACGTGACTGCTATTATAGCAGTTATGCATATTATTATAATTTGAATTTTGAACATTTACTTTACTCAATTTACTTTTTTAGAATAACTTAACTATCTTAACTTAAGCTAGTTAAACAAAATGTCAGTTTTGCATAAGGTACAATGGAAAATTATGTCGAATACTCATTTTACGTACACTCTGTTTTTAAATTGATGTAATAAATAATAATCGATCAACCACCCAGTCGGTCGTTTATGTCTTCATCACTATGACTATACGAGTAAGTATACTCAGTATATACATATTCCAACCTAATCGTACCAACAATACGAGTCATGACTTTATTATAAGATAACCGCGTGACGAAAATATTTGCTGGGCCACTCTCCGTGGTAAAAATGTTTTCTGGTATATACTAATTTCTAGGTATGTACATTATACATATTATGTGTATGAAAAATTAGTCAATTCATCGCAAAACGGATTGAAAAAATCACTTTTTATTAATAATATTATTAATATCCGTTCATTTGAATAAAACGGGCGGAGTAATATGAGTAATAAATTATATAGTAATATAGTTATATGAGTAATCTGAGTATTATCTTTTATATTTATTTAAAGCCAGTCGCAATAGCTATTATATAATAAAAATGTACAGAGAACAAAAGCAGTTAATAATTATTATATAATATACAATACTACAATAGAATAAATCAATAATTATGCATAGCTAGGTACCTATGTAATCAAAAACTAATCAATAGTTATTATTAGTCTGTTGCTTAAAGTTTTAAATAATTATTATGTTAATATTTATAATAAAAAACCTAAAATAAGCTGTTGAAAATTTAAATCGTACTTTTTAAATGCTTCTGAAAAATTGTTATAAATAGTTAGATTAAAAATTTTTGGTTGAAATTTACTTTTAAGTATCCCTGTTTATACCTATATAATTAAAACTAATTTACTTTTTTAAATAAATAAAAAAATTTATGATAAATCTTACTACGCGGTGGACTTACATAGATCGGGGAATCCTGCCATTGTGTACAGATTTATTGAGTTTTGTCACATTTATTTGACGAGATCCACCGGCTAGTAAAACATAATATAAAACAAATATAATACGTCATAGGTTTAATAATATAATATAATATAATTTATATTATTCATCAATCATAATGTACTAGAATTGTTTCACTTTGACGTTAAAATATTTTTAAATTAACATTAAGAAAGAAAAAACTAGCTTTAAAGTTGACCCATCCTAATTTTATTCTATATAAAATTTAGTTTCGTCATTGGCTCTCACTCGTATGTGATATGTACACCAAGAGATTGTCTGACAACAACCTTTTTGAACTTTGAGTCTTTGAATACATTCAATCTGTAATAATATCAAGATAATAATACAATAATATAATATGTAGGACATAGGACATAATATTATAAGTACTGCATTATGTCATAATTCATAACGATAATCGTACAATAATAAGTAATAACGATCGTCAACGAATTACTAATGTTGATCAAAATATTGAGCATATCTACGTTATACAGACCAATACGTATTACATACAAATTACCTGATTTACCTTCCTACCTAGCACCCATATAATAAGTAATATGGACAACTGCATTTCAATTTTCAAATCATACCTAACTTTTAATATACAAATATACAATATATAATATATTATAAATTTATAAAGACATACAATATTATAACATAATACCTAGGGGTACTACATATGTCTATATTATAGTAATATATTTTCTACACTACATACAACATTATAGCCTATAGGTAAATAAAATAACAGTCTACAAGTAACAGGGGGGGGGGGGGGTAATTAAAATATATCCATCAGATACTATTCATACCTACTTAATAACATACTTATTAATATAAATATTAATTACTTATATTATTTACTTATTATAATATTCACCATTTAGAATTTATTCTTAAACTGGTATCAATGACAACATTTTTATACTTTTATAAATTTATAAAATTTAAATATAATAAGCTCAAGGGGGGGGGGGTATTTACCCTTTTACTCCTCCCTTGGATCCGCCACTGCACTGATCTACAACAACTATGGTTTTGATATTTTACTTATCATGGTTACGATAGTTTTTGATTTTCAATACAGACTATACGTCTATATACATTATAAAGATATTAGGTATAGTCTATAAATCATAGGTGCAATTTGAGGGGGTCTCGTGTGTGCTAGCACCCCCAATTTTGAAATTATTTCATGTTAATTTAGATTTTAATAATAACAGGTATCCATAACCTCAAGATAACATTATAAAAAAGATAGAGGAGCTTCAGCATCCTCAGTTTTTTCATTGAAATTGCGCCCCCGCTATAAATATTATATTATTTTAAATTTATACCAGATTGACGTGTTATTCACTTAGTAATCTTGCTTATGTTATCTACTTAATTTATATTACAATATATGTACAGATTTTATTAAACATTGGATTATTCAATTATTGTGACTTCGGTCTTCAACAGTTCAACTATTACCTACCTATAGTCTGACACTGCAAATTGCAATCGTCTTAGTAACTAATAACTTAGTATAGGTATTGTCCTTGTAATAACCCAGTTATTACATATTAGTTTATTACCTACATTATATACAGTATAATGTAATTATACTTACACACTATCTATAGTATACAGTAGGTATACAATACATATAATAATAAGTAACAAAGACACAATATAATGATATGTACAATTAGTGGTAGTACTTTAGGTTATAAATATAATTATATTGAGTTATATGTAAGTAGACAAGTAGTAGGATATAGATTTAAAACTTAAATAAATTCTTAGTTCAGAGGCAAGTAACTATTATTTAGAATTTCTGAATTTAGATTGTCCGTAATCCGTATAGAATATAGATGACTGTGTTATATAAGTTATATTGCATTATTGCTCTGGATGCAAATTTGAAACAAATCTGGTTCAGATATCATGGAATAAAAACAGCTACTCCAAATGAAATGATAACATATCAGGTCCGTTATAAAAATATTTATCAATTATTTGTAACGGACGTTTCTTTATCAGTTTATCTCACTATAATATGAATACGTAATACGTATACGAAACGAATGTCAAGTAATGAATATAGTGAGTAAACGACTACGGTCTACGACCTGCAATTGCTGTGACTCTAACTTACTGCCACATTAATGCAGTAATACATTACTTTTGGGTGGATGGAAGCTGAAAACTTTTGTATTTAGTTGGACATACGACAAACATTCAATCTCCGAACTCCGAGTTCTTACGAAATACAAATATTTGTACTTCCGAATTCGGAGTTCATTCGGCAAGCATAAGACTTATATTAACCTAACCTGTCTTAATTCAGTCATTATTATAATTTAGCCAATACGTAACCGTGTATAACTACAATATTATGTCTTGTCAAACAACGTATTCTCGTCAAGTATTGCAACGAGTCAGTGACCGTAAAAAAAGGAAACTTGCCATTGACGATTCTGATGAAATATCATTAACCCGTAATTTAGATTTATTCATAGATTCTCAGTTAAAAGTGATTGAAGATTCCCAAACATCATTGAAAGAGCATAGAGACTTGTTTGGTGAACTCATACCACGAGATGAGTTTGTCAGTAACGCAGAAACTAAAAACAAATCAACTAAAAAAAAACCAGTATCTAAGAAAAAGAAACAACCAAGTGAAGAAATTATGATTGATAGTCCAATAATAAGACCAAAAAGGGTGTTTATTCCTACCCCGAAGTTCATGAAGATAATGAAGGAGGCGCAAACAGAATTGTACTCCTTAATGGGTGTTAACAAAAGTTCAAGTGACATTTCAGTTGTAACAACTGATAGCCTTAATGTTAGTGGAATACAAGATTTACAAGTTAGCCCTATAAAAAGTACAAGGAATGAGTCTAAAACAAATTCAAAGAATAATGATAATGACAAGGAATCTCGACGAGTTCTTGAAGGTAAATTTTCATTAATATGTACATATAATTATATAATATACTATAAAGCATCCTTGTCCCATAAAATTTTTAGAATTTACATTGACTTTGTCTAAACTATTGTTAGTTCAATAATTATACCCACCAGTTCAAAATGTTATTTGCTTAAGTGATAGCTCATTGATTATGTATACTTTTTCAATTTATATCAGTTGTATCATTTTTATAATTCTGAACAAAGTAAGGGATGTATTAGTTTTACGTTGATATTTATTTTCTTTATATCTATGATAATTTTTTTAGGGTAATATAAGTGATTTAATAAATTACATGTACCTAGATTGTACTTAAAAAATTATTTAATTTTCTTACATTTTTATATGATGTATATCATATATGGAAAAAATCACAATAAAAATATGCTACAATTTCCAATGCATAGGTTTTTTTCTTAAATAGTGCTAGACATTTGAAACTTGTACCAGTTAATTATGAATTACAATATTAAAATAGGGTTAAATTAATTTTTTTTATTATTTTTAGAGATTCTATAAGTTTTTAAAAATGTCCCCATTATTCTTACCTAAAAATATTAAATTTTTCTTAAATTTAGTTTTTATATATTATTTTATACACCTAAAGTTATGTACAAAATTGTGAATATATTTTTAACACCTTATGATTTAGGAGTTGTTGCATTTGTTGATTACAAAATTGACAATGATCGCAGTGGTTCATGTATTACCCAATGTCTCATTAATTTGGGTGCCAAAGTAGAAAAATCATTCAATCAAAAAGTAATTACCTACATGATTAGTATTATTATTAGTATTATTATGCTTAAACAATTTTTAGGTTACCCATGTGATGTTTTGTGATGGCTTACGTAGTACATATAATAAAGCAATCAAACGTAACATTCCACTTGTATCAGCAAGGTGGATGGAATATAGTAAATTAGCTAATAAGATGTTGGATCCAGATGACTATCCTCCCGTTGATATGGAAAAGTATAAAAAAACACCAGCAACAAACATTAATATTCCAGTAAGTAAATTTCAATATTTTATTTATGCATTTAATTTTATATTGCATTTCAGTACTCACTGTCTACATTTAAACTGAATTTCGTTTTTATAAATATTTTTATGTATGATTTGATATATATTTTTTCAGATAAGCAATACGTATAAAAAATTCTTAAGACCAAGTAATATTGAACGTGATCAGATATTTAAATCTAATTGTGATAATCTTATGAAAAGATTTATCAACTTCAATATGAAACAGAATAATGAAAATAAGGAAAACAGTCCTATCACTGAAATCCCCAAAAAATGTAGTGTTAACAAATTAGTAAGTTTAACAACCTAAACTTTATTGTATTCATTAGTGAATCTAGAAGTACTATTAAATTTAAATCCAGTACTTTTAAGTACTGAAATTCCAAGTGCATTTATTTTTAAAATTTTAAATATATTTTAGAGGATTTATTCAAATTTTTTTTGTATAAAAAGCCAAAACTATTATTTACAATCATATTACTTTGTGTATTAAATACAAATGTTATCTAATGGTACCTAATTCAACTATCTGTTTTATGAAAAGAAAACAACCATTATACTTGTTTTATATTAGATTTTTATTTTTAGGATGATCCTAACAAAACAAATGATATTGTTAATATATTATCTGATCAACTATGTAAAGTATTAAACAATATCGATAGTCCAGTACCAGATGACCAAATAGATGAGCTATATATTCCAATGTCAATTAAAGTACTAAGAAAATATCTCACACCCAATGAAAAGGAGAATACAACTTCCACAGAACTAGATAATGAACTAGCTAAAATTGAAGAAAGGCTAAATTTAAATGTTCAAGCTAGACAACGATTTCGTAAGCTATTATTTCCTTCAAAAGGGAATTTGAATAACACAAGCAATGTCAGCGATTTCCCATCACCGTCGCCTCAAAAATTGAGAATCAGTGCTCCTTCAAGATTAATTAGTACAAGGAAGAAAAAAACAATGCTTGATAATAAATTGTTACCCAATAACAAAAACTTAAACAGTAATAAAAAAACACCAATAAAAAACAATGATAAAGTCAATCCCTTAAAATGGGAAATACCTTCAGACCTACGTCCAAAAAAAACTAAAAAAATCACTGTTCAAAATGTAAAAAATGTGAAAATAACTCAAACCAAAGACACTGTTTCTAGTATTATGTCCAGAAATTCTTCTAAAATATTCCAAACACCAAAAACCTCTTTAGCTAGTCCTGTAGTGTTACAGTCAATTGCATGTAGTGGGATGACAAAAAGGTAACAAATTATATTTATTTATATAAAACATAATATTTTATAACATTTTTTGTTTAAACAGTGAAACAAATATTTTAAAATCATCTATACAAGACTTAGGAACATTCATTTTTCATACTAAGATAGAACCTTCGACTACTTTTTTAATTACCAAATCACAACCAAATCGAACATTAAATATTGTATTTGCGATGGCTTATGGATGTTTCATTGTTTCTGAAAATTGGGTAAGACATTTCACAAAAATATGTTTAATAACTTATTAATTGTTTGACAGTTCAGTTTTATTGATTTTGTTCAAAATATTTGTGACATTAAATTGATGTATAATATATAACTGAGAAAACTTTATGTTGTTTAATTATTAAGGTACACGAATCACATAAAATTGGTAGATGGCTATCTCATGAACAATACTTAATCTCAGATCTGTCTGAACGCGTTAAAGTAAAAATTATAAATTCACTTTCTTTTATTTATTTATTTTTAATGAATATTTATGAATGTCTTTTATATTTTAAAGGAATTTCAATTAAGACGTCATACATTTGGGTCATTGTTAACATTTCATATATTTGATAATGTTGGCAAAATTTACGTATCAGATACCTGTGAGCCACCTGCTAAACTCTTGAGACGACTGGTGCGTGCATGTGGTGGTCATTGCACGAGTACTGAGACTAAAGCAGATATAGTTATTGGTTATACACCACAATTAAATAATAATATTCATGAAAAATGGATTTTGGATTGCATAACCCAAGGGATATTGCTAAATAAGAATCAGTATACTGTTAGTTAATACTAATGATACTAAGACCTGAAATAATTTTCACCTATGTTGGCTTTTATATATAATTTTTATTTTATTTAGCTAACTGATATGTTTATTCTAAAAAACTAGTCTTTATTTCTTTGAACATTATTACTCTTCCAAATTAAAATGTTTAGTCTTCAAATTTATCTATATTCTATCTGTTTTATTTTTATTTTAAATAATTGTAATTATTTAGTTTAATTTTAAAGGGTTAAAGCAATTTTTTGTTGCACTGATTGCTATATTAATTAATAATTATTATAAAAAAAATGTAAAACATTAATTTTGGTTTTACTATTTTGGTATAATATTTCTATGTATTTTAATTATTGCATGGCTTCACTTATATATCAGTAAGTAGTTTTGTTATGATAAGTGGTGGTACTAAAAAAGCTAGTTTAATTTAAGTGTATTTCATTAATTGTTTTAAAGAGCATTAATATCAAGTTTCAAGTTGATTTGACTATTAAAATATTATTTCCTGTACAAACTATTATGAAAACTACTCAATACCACTCATTCGACTGTTGTATTTTAATTTTTAACTATATGGTTGAAAGTCAGTTGAAATGGAGTACAACAAACACAAGTTACTACATACTCATATATTATCTTACAAACCAAAACTGTAATAAAAAATGTAAGTTTTGTTTTGAAATATAATTACATTATATTGTGAAGTTAGAAATTCCTTAAATATAATATATTATATTTATCTTAAATATTATTTAAATTATACCTCTTTATAAGTATATAATTATATGTATTTATTAACTTTTTTATGATTGTTTTTTTTTTAATTTGAAATATTTTTTTATTCATAAAAACACATTAGAAGAAAGATAATTATAAATATTTTCCAAACATGCAATCCCAAAATGATTCTACAGTTCTTCATTCAACCAATTGTACTGTACTTTAAAAACTTAATAATTTTTTTTAAAAAAACATACTAAATAACAAGTTATATAAATAATGTTCTTAAAAATAGTTTAAAATAAATTAATTTGTATGGTGTAGTAAAATGTTAGTGTTTAGTTTGTATTGTATTGTAAAAAAAATATTTTTTTATTTAAATTATAGTTATTTTATTTATTTATTTTTAACATTGTGTATAATTATAATTATATTCATATATTTATTGTACTATATATTATATAATTTATAATTTTTGTAACTAATAAATGTATATTTTCATAATCTTTATGCCTTTAAATCCTGTCCAAATAAGTCCAAACTAAAGTGGTGTTTCTGTGGACTATATATACTGTTTTTAAATTTAAATATCACTGTATCAGACTTTTTAAATAAATATTATTCTTAATTTCTATATTTTATTACTAATTAATAAGTTATTAAATTTATTGCAAAATATTGCCATTTATAATCAAGGTTCCTTTAAGTTGTTATTTACCATTTTACCAATTGAAAAATATCAAAAAAGTGTACTCACAATATTTTTTTATAAACATTTAATATGTGGTATTTTAACAAAATCTAAAATACATATAAGTACAAATTTTTGCAAAATTAAATTCAAATTTATACAAAATCACCAACATTTACAAATAAAAAATATTTAAGATTTTTATCTTCAGTTATAGTTAAGATTTAAAAATTTAATGCACTCAAAAATGCATCAAATTTAATGTTTTTTAAAAGTAGTTCATACTGGATCTAGTGGAACTATAAGATCTAATGATCTAAATAATATATAATCATAATAATGTTTTAAAGATATCTGAAATTCAAATGTGGATGAAATTATGTATTTAATTGATGAATAAATTTTGTTATAATTCAAAATAATTATTCATGGGCACATAACTTTCATGTATATCATAAATTATACTACGTGCAATGATATTTCCAAAATTTTTAGATAAAACTATACTTATACTATGAACCTGTTCACGCTTTTTCGCAGTGAGGTGTTATTAACTCAAAAATTGATAAAAAAAAAAAAGTTTAGAATAATAGTTTTTATTATTTTATATTTACATTTTATCTAGTACCTATTACATTATATTAAATTTTTATATTAAAATTATACATAGGTAACCAAAATTTTACGTTTATCTTTATAGTTAAGCATTTAAGCTTACCATTCATCCACTCTTCTTTTAATTTACAGTAGGTAGATAAATAAAAGACTCGAACGTTTTGAACTGCTATATTTTGGCACGTTTAGATTTTGTTAGCATTACATTTTTATACATTACCCCAAAGTCTTTTTAGTCCATAAATCCAATTAGGCTCGAGGAGAGATTTGTATATTTGTACTTTAGCTTAATAGGGATGAATAATAAACATAGTGAAGATGGGTATTGCAACTTGCAAGTTTCATTGATATGTAGATATGTTTAATGATTGGACCAGGGCCGGGCCGATCATTAGCGGCGCTTCTGGCTAAATAAAAATTTGCGCCCCCACAAAATAAAAAAATAAATGATTTTAAATTTTTTTTATGTAACCTTAAGTGTTTTTTTGTGTTAATGACACTGGTGTGATTATAATTTTGATATACTTTCTTTTTTTTTATAAAAGATAAAATTATTATAGTCAATTTCGTAAAATTTGGTTTGCACAACAATACAATGCGAGTTGTGAACTCAATAATTTTACTAAATTATAATTTATAATATGTATACAACAATAAATATATTCAATTTTAAATCACACCATCGTCTTAAGCACATATATATACTTCGGATTATGAAAAAAAAAATTTTGAAATACAATTTTAAGTTATTAATATCATTGTGTAAATCAAACTACTTTTACGCGTAAAACATAGGCGGCTGCTCGGTCGTCGGCACTATGACGTCACGCGGCTATCCATCTACTCATTATACTCTCATTATTTGGTTAAATAATTATTTTTTTAACTTCGGATTTTAATCAAAACATTTTTCATTGTGTTAACTACAATAATACACCAATTATCTTAAAATTAAAAAAAAAAAAAATAGTGTTTTGATGTCCTTTAATCCAAAAGTACGCAAATTTGTGCGAATAAAATAATAATGAAAAAATAATGGGAAAAATGATACAATATTAATGCTAACAATTTTTCATAATCGTTAAATTTTAAATAAATTCTATTAGAATATTTACCTAATTACCTTGTTCTATTTCAGGCTTCACTGTTTAAGAGCGTAGATTAGGTAGGTATAACTCCGTAGTCCGTAATGTGCGCGTTGTCATTTAATCGAATGTCTATTGTAAAATAACCGAATAATTATTATTGTAATTTATAATATAATAATACAATTGTGTGTGTGTATATTGTATAGCTTATTTCAATACTTTAATATAATCTTTGAAAATATTATTTTGGTCGATTTAAAACTGATAACCATTTTATATACATAATATATCATAGTTGTTCTATTTTTATAATTGTCGGCCATGGGAAACGCATTAATATTTTTTACATTATTATAAATAAAATATAATATTCCTTTTACGATACCATTCAATAACAGCCATCGTCGATCGTCGTGTATGAAAATTAATTTCTGTAGTAAATTTGTTGCTTAATTATAAAAATTAAGTGTTAAATATATAGCACAATTAATGAATTAACACAGTATTAATCAACTCGTATCCAATAACAGATATTAATATATTAAAATATTTTGGCTTAGATTTTCAAATTCAAATTTTGCGCCCCCATTTCTACTCGATATCTTGCGCCCCTGGCAGACGCCCTAGGCCCGGCCCTGGATTGGACTAATGAGTAAATTGATGATAAATCATATATTATACGAATTATTCATGGAGTAGAAAAGAATAACGGCGGGGACTGTAGTAAGAAAACAAACACACAGTACCGCACTGCTACCACCAGATGTCGTTGTTTCACCCGCGGTTGACGTCGTACGTTTTTAACATTTTCTTTTTCTTTTTTTTACGCTTTTATCAGTTCGTTTGTCGCACCCGTTTCGCGCACTTGTTTTCGTTTTTGTTATTTGTGAACCAATTTCCTCTTTCACCTTTCGGTTTTTGCGGTTAATTTTTAATTTTTTTTTGTGCATCGACGACTACCTAATTACGATAAATTTCATTTAATCAAAATATGTCACGTACTCTTCTTGTCGTCTGCCTCCGTTGATTGCAGTGACCGATCCGGTAACATCTTCGTAGTGCGTCCGCTCGCCGTTTGATTACCTTGTTATACACCCAAACCGGGTCGTAGTGAAAAGGATAAAAAAAAACCAGTCCTCGATAACGACGTAGATTACATTCTGTAGCACCTATTTGGTGGTTTGATGTGGAAAAATAGCAAAAGATGAGTTGGGGAACGGAATTATGGGTGAGTACTGCACCTGTTTACTATGACATGAAAAATACACCTAGGTCAGGTCTTCAGGGTAATGTGTAGGCGGTTACGAATGGCGTGGTGTCCTGTGATATGTTCTTGCGATATTCAAACTATTTCTCCTTAAAAAATTTTTGACTGCGAATATTTTATTTCTCTGAATAGACGGTCTATTGTCATGTGTCATTATATACTGCTGCACTCTTACTTAACTAGGTACTCATAAGTTAAAAAACTACTGTCAAGGCAAGACATATTTTATGACTATTCTTGTTTTTTTGACACACAGGATTAGTTTTTTTTAATATAGGCTCTTTACATAGTTTGTGTTAAGTGAGTAAAAATTCAAAGTAGGAACACGGTAACTAGAGTACCTACTACCTACACTAAAAACCACTTGGTTTTTATATTTTTTTTATTGAATAGTTATATCTTAAGTATAAATAGTATATATAATGATGTTATATTTTCGTATTATCTACTTCTTTTATACAAAACCATCTACCATAGGTTTGAACAATAAGGTTATATAGTTAAAAGATTTTGGTAAATTTATTTTGTTATTCATGATTTCTTAGATGTAAAAATATCAAATAGGTATATTTTCTTGTAATATCTATATTTAAAGCTGTATAATCTGTAATTTTTGATAGATACTGTTTAACCAATATTTAAATAAAAGTAAGTTGTATTCTACGTTTTATTTTATAATATTTATTTTCAGTTTTTACTAAGAACTCAAAAAAAAAAAAAAAAATTGAAGTAACATAATAAATGTAACAATACTAAATTAAGCAATAAATAAGTTTTACTTAAGTGTTATGCTGTCATATATATTAGTATAATTAGATAGGTAGGTACCTACCAAAGATTATATGTATTAAAAATTATTGTCTATGTTAATCATATGTAAAATAAAACCAATAATTTAGATTATTAAATATAAGAGATAAAAGGAATAAATTAAAAACTTGTATATATTACATAATTAAACGAACAATTTAAGTTATAAATTTTAAAACATTAACGGCAAAAACTACAAATCAATTTTGTCAAAAACTGGTATTTTGTAAATATTCTTTTTCCTCTTGTTTTTTTTATTGGTTTATCCAAATTATTGGAAATTTTTTACTGGTGGACTATAAAATATATTATAATATAATATACATCAGCATGTATTATACTAATTGATACCTTTATAAATCTATCATCAGTCATTCTCAATTAGATTAGAAGTTAGAATAAGAAATATTATGTGGCAGTTAGATGTTTAAGGTGATAACTGATACCTAAGTATTAATAATTTCAAAAATGTTTTATCATTATATCCCAGGTGGTATCTTACTCTAAATATAAGCTAAAACTAATATTTCCATAATTTTTTTTTGCAATCATGAACTTAAATTTTACAAGATTTTGTTTAGACTTTGGGGCAATGAACTTTTGATGATATTGTTTAAATCGTTTTATTGAAGAGGCCTTGTATTTTTTTTTTTTTTTTTTTTTAATAGTGTATCTATATTATATATTGTTGATTTAAAGTCACGTTAATTAGCTATCATATAAAGATAAATTATTGATTTTACTTTTTAACAAAGACTACAATTTATTATTGATAACCAGTTGATAACAATTGATTATATTAGTCATTTGTTGTTGTAATCATAGAGTTGTAATAGAGACTGAGTAATCTTTTATTCCTTATTTTGTCTAAAGCACAAATACTATTTTGAAAATTTATCTTCAGTAATGTTCATGACATTATTTTAAAATTATTGTCATTTTTTTATTATTATTATTCATTTCTATACTATTTAAAGCTAATTGAATTATTTCAAATTATTTTATCTATTTATTACAAAAAAAATAATAATAAGGTTTAGTAAGACTAGACAGCTCTAGGTACTATAAATACTATGCTACTATGGTCTATGAGCTAATAAATATAATTAAAGTACTTAACTAATCATTTAAATACAGTTTAAAATGAAGTTACTAAGTTAATTAAACTAGTTGGCTTATATCAGATAGGTAGAAAAAAAAATAATATCAATGTTTTAATCTGATGATAGGTACTTATTACAGATTTGCTTTTCTATTTAAATTAGCAAAAAAGTATACACTAAGAAAATAAATCAATTAAAATAAATTGCAACTGTAGGTATTTTAAAAGTAACAACATTAATAAACATCAGTTATAGTCGGCCTATTTGTTTTTCATGGTTGTAGTGCATAGGTTATAAACCAACCGGGATACCAACTTATTAAATTTTCTTTATATATATATACACCTGTCACCTAATATGTATAGAAGAATGTAGAATGTATTACAAATTATCTATAAATCATTATCTTCATACTTTGATTAATTTTAGTTAATTTTTAGTAAGCTAGTTAAATAGTTGAAAATTAATAATTTAAAGGTTATTTTATATGGAATTATTTATTAACTATTTAGTTCTAAATAATGTATGGTAACAATATTGTTTAAAATTAACTAAACAATATATACTATTTCCCATCCAGTGTTTTCATTCAATTGAGAATTTTTACACGAGATTAATATAAATATATTTCATAGTTCTTGTGAAATTGTATATATTATGTTAGTAAATTGTATTATTTTAGTGACTTGTATATATTTGAAAAGATAGTTGTGTATGTTGACTGTAAATTTTGACATTATTGTATGTCATAATATTTTTTGATTCTCGGTATTTTTCAGATTAAAATTTAGAAACTCTTCTATTAAAAATATTTAGCAATTTTTTCTATGAAAATCAAGTTATTAAAATATAATACTAAAAAAAATGTTTTTTGTGCAATGCCTTGAGGATTAAGTGGGTAGTAGAATTGTGCGGTCGCCTTTTGAATAAACCATGCAGAGAAAGTATACCTTAAAATCATATTTTTTTAAATTCTAAAAAGAAAATATTTACTATTATATTAATAATGTAAGAAACATTTGAAAAATAACACAAATTATATACCTATTTATTTTAATTTTTATTAATATTTCAAATAAAAGTTATTATTTATTACATATTGACAATTAATAAGTAGGTACTTGTAAAAGATAAAATAAAAAAAAATGATTAAATATGAATATTGAGTACATAACAATCAGTGATAGATAACAATGTACTATATTAAAATAATAACCAATGAGTTAATACGTGTGGTACCAATTTTCCAAATATTTTTGCAATTCTAACTCATTTAAATATTTTTTTTTACATTTTAGTTGTCACATTAATTATAATTGTTTCTACCAATCTACTACCTTATACCTAATTAGATGGGGTGAGGGGTACAGTGTATAACTTAAACCATAATGACTCACAAGAAAAATTCTCTGGCCTTTTAGAATTATCAGATTTTCATAACTGTTTTTTTTTTTTTTGTCTTAAGAAGTTAACTATTTATAAAACCACATTGAACTCAGATTTTTATTTAATTTCAAGTAAGTAGTTTGTAAAAACAGCTTAAAATTGTTTTTATTAAGGATATAATTGAAATATATTATAAATTTTGAGATTAAAATATTAAAAAACATAGTTCAATGTGGGCTGTAAAATGTTTTTTTGTAAAAATACCTAATGACAACATTGCATATAGATGCATTGGTACATGTATATGTCTTATGGCTACTGACTAATTTACCATGATATTAAGTTATTAATATAATTATCAGAAGTTATGAGCTAAAATTATAAATACCTTATAAATACTAATAATTTTTGCCTGCCGACATGTCGAACAATTGTCAACCAATATTGTTTTTATTTGTATAATTTATTATAAAAAATAATATTATATTATACATACATATGTTAGCGTTAATGTATGAAATTCTGTAATTCTATAAAATAACTAGTTATTCTATAGAATTGCGGGTACTTAGTTGATGCATTGAATGAATTCAACATACTTCAATTAGTTATTCTACATACTAACTAGATATTTTATAAACTAACAATAAGGGTTTAGTTAATATATTTAGAACTATTATTGAATAAACATTTTAATCAAATTACAAATTACAAAAAAAAATCAAATGTTAATATTAAGTCAAACACGCCTTACATTATTATGTAATATAAATATTAATTTATTTCACATCAATTCATTAGAATAATTATTAAAATTTTAAACAAATTACAAATTAAAATAAAAAATCTATTATCATAGTTATAATTATTAAATTATTATTTTTTTTACAATTTACAATTTATTTATTAGTACATGAACATTTTGGATGGCATTTAGAATTATTAAATAAATTATTTTTTAAATATATGCACCGTTTTGTAGTGCACTTTTGTTGGCATGTGTATTTGAAAAACCCTTGACCATTACCAAGTGATTAGGATTCGGATGCCTTTCAAAGACAAATATCTACATTAAATTTGGGACGTTAGGTTAGGTTATTATTTTTATTAATAAAACGACAATAGTAACAAATCTTGTATGTTATCTAATCCAGTCCCGGTCATCTACCTAATTAATAATTATATAAATGTCATACATTAGCGAAAACCCAATCAATATTTTATATACATATTAACTAGTAAAACAGTGTAATTTATATATTAACAAACAAAATATTATTTAAGAAAATATTTAGGCATTTTTTAGAATAACTAGTTATTTAATAAAATAATGTATTACATACATTACCGCTAACACATACATATATATATATATGGCTTAGTATAGACCTGGGGTGGTGAACCTATGGCACGTTGGTCAAGTTTCAATGGCACCCAAAAAAATTGAAATTATTGAAAATTCTGTAACATTATTTTTATCCTTAGAAAATATAATTTCCTTTGAGCACGTGAAAAATTTTCTAAATCTTGATCAGAAAAATTTGGCACGACCCAAAAAAGGTTTGCCATCCCTGGTATATACCATTTAGATCCTTTGCCACAATCACCACTTCTTTCCATCTTTTTCTGTCTGTGACTAGCTCTTCACTGTTCAGGATTCCCAGCATATCTAGATCTTTATGGACCCTGTCTATCCGTCTGTCTTGGATAGCCGAACGGTCTATATACATATATATATTTATTTTTTTGTTACCACGATGTCGTAACTCTCCGTGTCACACAAAATTCAGATTGACTCCCAGCCATAAGACACATTCATGTCATGTTAAAAAATTCCTGTATTAATTTAAGTGATTATTTTCCCAGCGTTTAATAACTGATTGGAAAAATACTTATATAGTCATATTTTTAAATAGCTAAAACAGCTGTGTGATTTAAAATGTTGGGATTTATAAGATTAAACAAGAAGAATGCCAGTTTATCCAACTTTCTTATGTAATTTTGATTAAGATTAAAATTGTAATCCTAATTTTTATTATATAGTTCCTAGCCATGACTGTATGGTAAAACTGTTCTTCTAACTTGTGATTAAGTAAAGCTAAGTCTTTCTTATCTTTACTTATATATACATTTGTCAAAAATACACATTATTGACTGATACTTTTAGTTATTTACCAATTGAAATAAGTACTATTGTTATGGCCATGTATTGTCTGTAGACAGTAATCAATAAATAACAAAAACTATTTCCTATTTAGTAAACAAGACATTTAATAAAGTGTAATTTTGTTGTTGGTTGAAAATCACAATGTCATATTTTAAATAGGTATCTATAATTGAATTTAAATTTATAAATGTAATTTAGGATTCTTAAAATCTCAACACGTAATTTGCTCTACTTTAAATTTCTATAGGCACCTACACATTTCATAGTTAAATCTTATAAATTAAACTATATTGAGTCAACGAATTTATTTAATAGGAACAAATATTATATGCCCATTGGACCATACCTTATATTTGTATAATATTAATGTTTTATGTGTTTAATGATTACATTTTTAAATTAATACTTAAAAAGAGAACTTTGATCATAATTCAAAGTTATTTTCATCTGTTTGTATGGTAAATCTTAAATTATCTATTACTTTTTATTTGCAAGATACCTAAATTTTTAAAAAATATTTTTTTGTTATAATACTAATACAATGAATTGTGGCATACTAAAATGCAATTGTTATTTACTGTTTCTGTAAAATACCATTAATATACTTATTTATTTTTATTAATAATATGGTAAATACCAACCAAATTAATATTTCCTTATTTATGTTGTATATGAACTCCACAATATTATTTTAACATAATTACCTCCTGAATCATTTATTCCCTTTGTTTTGAGTTGTTAGAGCTAGATTTTATGTAAGTATATTGCTCAATTCGAAGAGTATTTACCATTTGATGCCACTTCTCTTAAGAGTGGCATCCAATTTTCAAAACTGTTTTATGTAAGTCTCATCAACATTACTGAATCAATCTGTTTTATAACCATTGATTATAAATACTAAAACTTAAACTTTAATTATTTATTAGTTAAGAATCACAATAAAATAGGGAATTGTCCCATTTATACCTTTAAACATTTTTACTTAATTTGTATTTTCTATTTATATTGTAGATCTCTTCATGTAATATATTTCTTAATTTTACGAGTGGTAAGTACCTACTTATTTTTTAAACTTATATTCAATTATAAATACATTCTAATGTTTGTCTGGTAATAATAAGTTATTATGAGTATTTTTAATGAGTTAATTTATACAATAATAATAAATAATAACCTTGTTTTTACTTTTATAATTTCTTACGTAATGACTTATCTATGAATTTTGATATTTTTGTGGTTTGTGGTAGTGGATAAACTAGCTGACTGTGGAAATTCCAACACCAAAACAGGTAAATGAAAAAATTTACCATTAGATTCCTAAAGTTATAAAATTATTTTAATAATGTTTCGGCAGTCCGAGGAGAGGTGCTTGGATACTTATATATTCGATATCAATTAAATATATTATTTAGTAATATATATCTAACCATACGAATTTGGAGCGCATTTTTTATGCTGTATCTGCGATTAGAGTCTGTGCACACGCCTATGTTATTTTGACATACGTAATTTGATACGTAATCACTAATCAATAACAATATATTCTACGTGGGTCGCATATCCTGTTTCCTGTATAATGTGTTTTGTGAAATCAGTATTAATAATCAATGTAACCCTTAATAATATATTGCCCTTATAATATTGTCTTTTAATTCAGCTATTTAAAGTTAAAATGTAATTCTAAATACGAATTCATGTTTGGATAGTGGTATTCGTTGTTGACGGCAATTGGTCAAAAAGTTCGAGTACATGTTTTGAGTCGTACAAAAAAATCCTAAAATAAAAATTCAATATTCGATTTACAATAAGTAGTAAATTAATAAAAAATTATTTTTATTTTTTTTACAATAGGTATTATTCCTTATACTTGCAACTAACAAATATTATTTCATATAAAAGATTATAAATATAGTCAATACAAAAAGATATGTCAAGTAGTCAAGTTAGAAAATTTAAGAATATATATATATATATTTAATTATAAGAATTTAATCAGTTACATTTTCTTAAACACTGACCTTAGGTCTGTGACCTATGCTATTTACAAATGTTTTTTGTTAACTTATATTAATTTCTCTACATAAATATTGTAATTTTATATTTTTTTCTAATTTCATTAAATTTTATGATACTTTGGTCTTGTCTATACTGACTATACTAAACCTAATCTAACCCCCACTTCCTCGTGAAAATTTACCATCACTTTACAATTTACAAATTTTTGGATGACTATGTTAGATTAAATGAACAAACTTGTTGTTCAAGCTTCCACAAACAATTATTTGTACGGTGTTAGTTGTGTAAATTTATTATATTGTGTTCGTTTCGTGCTGGATTTCATGTTATGATTTTATTTTATTTCGTCACAATTTTTTTTGTCGTCACAACATTCTTTTCTTGTTTCTTACTTTTTCAGAGGATATTAGTTTTTATTTGTACCTAGTATATAACATCAGAGAAAATGTGTAGAGTACTGAGTAGTTAACGTTGTTTTGAAGCATGTTTTACCATATTATGTCAAAAGTGACTGTTTTACTATTTGAGGTTCACATCACAAGCATGACTCAACTCATAGATTTGTATAACATAATTTATATGGTTTATATGGTTTCAATAAAATGTGTTTTATTATAAAAATACATTTTTGTAAATAAAAAAAATCAATTAAAAAAAGTTAAGATTTTTGTACGTATAGAAAACTTATAATTTACAAGACAATCATAAGTGCTTCATACACGATCCTATTAGCTTTTCGTCTAACCTGAAGGCAAGTTCGTTCATGTAAAATAAAATTGATGAATGCGCATACACCACACCATGGCATGTACAAGCTAGAAAGTTTGTCGTAATAATTAGTTTTGTTGCATTTCTGAAGTCATCAATAATCGATTTCGTGAAAATCAACAACTTATAAGTAAGGACAATCTACTCATAATTATTTTTAACCACATATAGTCGTGTAAATCATCAAATTTACTAGAAAAATCAAAACCGTATTGATAATTTCATGTCATGCTTCAACGGAACGATACTTCAGTTTCATTTACACAATAAGACTTCTAAATGCTTAACACTATTTAAATAAAACAGAAAATAATACGGATCGTGTATAGGCCACTAAAAGAGCTATTTCGTTTTATAGAATTGTAATCTAGTGTTCTGCAATCCCACTAATAGCAAACCAATTCAATCATTTCGATATATGTACGTATCGAACAAAAAAACTAATAAAAGTTTGATGATGATGTAAATATATATTACTTTAAAGAGATATATGTTATTCATACTATTTATTAATCTTAATGTATATATTTTCAAATAAACTTAATGACATTTTATTATACAATTTGTAAATAGTTTTAAATTTAAAAAAAAAAGATAAAGTTTTAGGTACGCTAATTGTTGTTTTTTTCTTAATTTTTAATTAATTATTTGAACAACTGTATGTACTATTGTTTGTTTTACTATACTAGTTATGTAATACATAATATATATATTCGTATAAAATATCTTTGAGGAGTTAACAATTTGTTTTGACATTCTCAAAGAAAATCTCCTATTTTAGAAACAGCATTTTGGTTCGTAAACTACTCCGGGAGTTATTATTATTAGTATTTGTCTGGAGAAAGTAGAACAACAGGTTTTTCTTGTACGAATCTTGTCTGAATTAATTGCGACGATCGACGTGATTCTACCCTTGCTGATTATTCCAGGCAAAATCAGAAATCATTTTTTTCTCAATAAACCGGAGTTATATCTAAAGACTCAGCTATTTATACATTTGACCATTCTTTTAAACTTGAATCATCATCCTTGTTCCGTGTTTGGAATAGCAAACCTTTATAATTTATATTCTTCGACAATAATATTATCTGGTACACAGGTTTTTATGAATATTGATTGTTGATGATATTTTTTTTTTAATTACTGCTTTTGCTTAGCCTAATAGATGAATAGTTTTTTTCAACTCTAAATTCTTGAAGTTCAAAAATTATCAAATAATAATTATGTTTAATGTTTAATTATTTAATAAAACATTTTGGGTATAAGCAATTAAGTAATTTAAAACTTTATTTATTGTTAAAAGGATACTCAATTAGTCAATTGTATGTAGATATCTAAGTTTGTGTAGTTTGTGTATAGAAGATAAGTTTTTTATCAATATAATCTTCTTTCTCTAAAGTTTAATATTTATTTAAATTACAATAAATATACTATAAATAATGTATTGCCCTGATCTTTTAATAGTTATATTTAATAATACTAACATAAATATAGAAGATTACAAGTCATCTCAAACAACTAGAAAGTTCGTTGGTACGACTTCTTTATAGTTTAAAAAGTAGAGTGTCAGTAACCTTGACATCGTCATAATCAAAAAAAAACCGCACAAATACTGGATATTTTCCACATACATTCACGTGTGTTTTACTAAGTCTAAATGATTTTATCTCAACTCAATTCATAATTAAAAGTGTAAAACAAATTTCCATTATACAATTTTAAAATTAATGTTAATGTTTATAGTGTCTTATACTTCAGACCTAAGACAAATTTAAAAAAGTTACTTAGTACTTGGGCATTATTTCATTATTTGTATATTTTATCATCACATCATTAGTGTTATGATAATTTTAAATTATACCTTATTTTTGTTTTGTACGTATATTAACTATATAGGTACAATTAAAAATATTTTATCAAATTTTGCTTTTGATTATTTGATTGGTCATTAAAATATGTATGACATGTTTGTTGGGTAACGTTAAAGCCTTTTATTTTCACATTCTTAAAACAAAACAGATCTTCTATAGTGCTATGTGCCCAGTGAAAGCGTAAATATGTTGGTATTGTAAGAACTCAGGAGTCCGTTATTCGAACGTTTGTGTTAGTTAATTAATAGAAAAATCGTTTATAGAACGGAAACAATGTATTATGTATGTTGGTGTAAATATTGCCATAGTATTATAGTATATATCTATATTCTATACCATTATCTATAATCAGTTTAACTTCCTCATTTTTTCCCTTCACTATAGAATCGATTCCTCTTCTTTCGGTATACTACATGCACGTGCCATATATACTACATGCATTCAGGTATGCGCAATGGATGAGTTTGAAATAATTAAATCGACTTGAACAAACTGTTTTTAAATTAAATATTTGCTATTAAATATTTTAGAATTGGCATAATGTCAAATAAAAATACTTATTATTATTCTAAATGCGCACTGCATACCTATATAAATGTGATATATGATATATATAATGTATCTATATTCTACGCTATTCTACTGACCTTGATCTTAACCCAAAATATAACGGCATGTGTTTACTATATTTTAGGACCAGTACGATAATTTATCGTTCCACACTCAAAAAGGCATTGATTTTCTTGAAAGATATGGACACTTCATCCGCGACAGATGCCTTATTGAAATGGAATACGCTGGAAAACTCAGGTATGTAAATATATTATGAAAATAAAATTCGTTTAACGACTAATAAACTTAATGAAGGAAAAACGTTAATTCTATACGCTGATTTATGCTTAAGTAATCTTCGCGTTTGAGCTTCGTTTTATTGTATTATAAAATAAATAAATATTACATTTTCCAACAATATAATTTATAAACAAGCATGTATCCCAGGGATTGGCTAGTAATTTCTATCGGAATCCAGAAGATTAAAATAATAAATTAATTACACAATCTAATTGAGATATGTTGACGGTCCAATGTTGTGTCTTCCGTGGTCTGCTTGCAGATGCCGACCCTTAATATACCCAATGTTATGTTAAGATTTATGTTAAACGTATATTTTCTTTTACTATTTATAATATTCGTAATATCCTTAATCGTTATTAAATTAATTTTTTTTAAGCATCAACTACTCGTGGTCGTTAATTTATAATTGCAAAGGATTGAATTGTTTGTTTATATTGATTATTATTAGTAGTCAATTATGTTGCTTAAAGAAGAAACAATATTATAAAATGTATTATTCAACACTCAAGTATTCGATTATCAAAGAATTGTATTTTCGTAACAACTTCACTGATATTTAAAATATATTATTTGTGTATTTTACATTTTACATTTCTAGTATTGATAGTATTAATATTTAATTCTTATTATCAATTATACATTCAGAATATGTATAGACATACAGCTACTGAACTATTTCAGATTATATTTAAAACTGTAATGTTTCGTTATAAAGTTGTATTATAATTTCTTTATTTAATATTAACGCTGACGTAACACAACAGTGAATCCTTCTTATTATTTATAGTCATCATATCACTTATAATGTATATAACAGTAAAATCACTCAAAATAATGTTTGTTTGGAAATACAGGATGCCACTTAGGATGTAAAATTGTACATTTTCAAGTGTATGTGTCATGTGTTTTTTTCCTTCGCTATAAATAATGTCAAGTAAAGACAAGTTTTATACAAAAATAAATAAGTATTAGAAAAATTACTGTTATACCTATGTTATATATCAAAATTATTGGATACAATTAGTGTATGAAAAAGTCGGACAGGATACAGCGGAGACTGGGTGTGAGCACTCATCTCGCTTCGTTTACCTTGGCGAAGGATAGAATAGTATAGTGTAGAATAAATTTGAGTACAAGAGTAAAACATTGCATTCAATAAAACTATTCTGAGTTAAGATATTCAGTTTATTTTAGTGTTTAAAATGATTTAAATGTACTCATGTTTGAATGTACTATTTGACATACGTGGGGCATAATATAATATCAGAATAGTATACTATTCAAAAATGTTTTAAAAATATGATGGTTATAAAAAAATCGTGTATGTACTCGTACATTTTACAATAACCAGTAGTTATACAATATTTACATATAATTGATCCGGATGTTGTTTTAAAAATATTTATTTAATTGGCAGTTTGTACCCTGGCAGCCTAACACGATTTTATTTGTTTATAACATATTTGTTGTTACTACTTATTACAATAGAAAATTCAACATTGAACATTTAAATATATTTATCTGTCGAGTAATATGTAAGATATACATAGCGATCATTTTAACACAGAGCAGCACATGGTATCCAAATTCATTTTAGTGTTTTTTTTTTTTTTTTAATTCATTTTTTTTAATCATAGTTGATATTTTAAATTATATAAATATATAAATTATGAATATTGAACCCGATGGAAGATTAATAATAGAAACTAGAAATTGAAATCTATAATCGTTTAAACCCTATAAGTTTATATTTTTATCATAATATATTATTAGCCTATTAACTAATTTATGTTAATTATAGATTATTATAATATTGTAAGTTCTTATTCTTCAAACTGATCGATTCTAACGATTTTTTTCATTATCAAAATGTGTTAAGGTCATAGACTAGAGAACTATTTTAGTTTATAATAAAGTTTATATACCTTAGACATTTATTATAATACCTAAAATATCTACTAAACTCAGAAGTCACAATATTAAGCAGTAAACTACGAGTAGTAAAGTACATTAAAAATGTACGTTTTCTCTTCCAGAGTCTTGACGCGACGGTCCCGGACATGGTTGACGTCTAGACGCTGTACATTTCCACTGTCTGCAGACTTGACGCCACAGGGAAAACGTGCCTTTAGTGTAAATTTCTGCTTAATATTGTGACTTGTGAGTTGAATCCTCAGGTGTCTCATATATATATATATATATATATCCACGTTATATAAACTATTAGTTACGTCTATATTATGAAGAAAACTATAAATAACAAAGTACTCCCTTAAAATATAGATCAAAAAGAAGTATCTAAACATACAGTAAATAAAATTCCCATTTATATATTATATATTTATATTAGTATCTTGTCCGATTTCAGTTTTTTTACGTTTTCATTGGTTCAACGTTTGTTTTATATGCATTAAAATATGTAGAGACTAGGAAATATTAAATAGTTTTTAATTATATAACTAAAATATATTCTTAATACATTTATTGTATTTTTTGTATTTTAATTATTGTAATTTTTTCATATAATATCTGTATTGAGGTATACATTTTATGACATACCAATTTCATACTTAGTAGGTAGTTCATAAATATGTTGATAAATAGATAATAATAACTAGGGCTAGGGACTTCATTCCCTAAAAAACCTTAAAATATGTATGCATTTATGCCTTTAAAAATTACCAAATATGCTATTAAAATATGCACTAAAAAAAATAAATAACAGTATTTAATAAAAACCTTTTTATTTTAATATGAATACATAATTAATAAAATTTTAATTTATAGTAAAAAAACTTGTCATAATAAATAATTGTCATAATTTCATAATTTCATAGAATGTTATTTTGGTAATATTATCGGCTATCGCCTATCGGAATCACTTGTGAAGTATACCATTAAGGCCATAGTCCATAAATAACAATGGGAGCGTTCGGCGAGAAAAACAACAATACTAATTTTATATATATATATATATATAAAACCATAAAATTAATATTTCTGGTCTAGGAAATCGATCTAAATTTAAAATTGTTTGTATAAAATATTTATTTAATTATAAAACTACCATTTTCATATTAAAAATGCTCAAATATGCACTTATAATTAAAAAATGGTCAAATATGCAAAATATGCAACTATAAATTTTAAATATGAACTCGTATTACCATGAAATAAATTTCTATATTACTTAGCTATGTTTTTAATGATTATTGAAAAACATGCAAACTCCTAGAAGTCCCTAGCCCTAATAATAACTATTATAAATTATAATACATATTTCATTATTTGGACAAACAAAAATGACTTAATATTGACAATGAGTGAGAAATGTGTTTTGTTTAGCTTGATAAACCTAATAAATAATTATTGTTTTATGATAATTGATAAATTTATGAAGTATGTGATGTGGTCGATTGATTTAAGTCATTCTAAGAAACACATTATATGATATTTTAGCTCGTGGTAAAATTTTCATATTACATAATATGGCAATAAAAGATAGATATTTTTACTGCGACATTAATTCAACAATTTGTTTTCGTTCAATATGATCTGACTAACTAAAATATTTGTATATTTACTTTCAAATACCTTCTATAGTTGAAATGTACACATTAATGTTTATAATATATATTCTCGGTTTCCAAAATGGATAGGAATCGTGTACAACATCTCATTTTGTATATCATCATGTGTTTTCTCTAAAGTAAAATTAAAAACAATTTCTGTTGAATGTTTAATGTTTAATACGATTTGAAAAAGCAGCAAAAATATTTTTGAATTATATTGTCGCTCCTCCGAGTCGAAACGCGAAAGTCGACAATTTGAATGTCATTACTCATTTTTGCGTTTAAATATCATTAATAAACGCGTAATATCTCATTTTCGTGTTCATACACTATAATTGTAAATATTCGTATCATACATTTACTTAAGTCGAAGGTATTGTTTTGATAAATGTGTGCCATAACTAACACTATAAAAAAATGTAACTCTATAAACATTAGATGGAACATAGTTCCGTCGTGTCTGATTCCTGAATTTTCTCGGTCATTGGGCATGACATTGTGTTAACGGACCGCGTTTTATCGGTTTTCAATGTTGTACTGCTGTCATTGAACCGAAAAATAACCTTTCAAACACAATATTACACAATATGGACGCCGGACGGGCAGTTTATTACTGTTAGGTAGGTTGGTTAGAACTTATAATACATTTTTAATAATAAATAATAAACTAACTAAAGGGAACCTATATTTTTGAACACTAATAACTAATAAGTAATAATGATCGTCGTTTTTAACATAATATAGTTTACAAAATTAGACTAATACTAATTGTTTAATTTGTCAATCTTACTCAGTTACTCGTTATAATAACCTATATAATATGCTTTGCGCCACACTCGTCGAATTTTAACAGACCCGTTGCTATCATAATATGAGCCTATCAAGCCGATATGTTGCTATCAAGAATCGGACACGTTTAAAAGTTACCTAACCTAACTTACTTAATCCATCGCCATTCGCCAAACAAAATACTAAAACACTTGTTATTGGACGCTATCTCGTCTACTGAATATTGTGCTTTAAAATACATTGAAGTATGACGTAGGTAACCAATACAGGCATACAGCAATACCTCGCTGTCGACGTCTTAAAGAAATCGGATAGCTATTGCTGCACATACCGCGTTCAATTGTATGCGGCCCATATTGTAATATTATGCAGGTACAAACCGTGTTATCGGCATAAATATTAATGACCCCGGCTATCATATTAATTTGTACACATTTAAGCTAAGTCAGGTAGTTCCACGATTAAATGTATTAAATGTACACATCTCATCGTGTATTATATTGGTGTCGATGTAATATTTTTTCCAACTGTAACACTTAGAAAAACGTGCAGTTTTTTTAGTTAGTTAAATTAATTTATACGTCGAAACACAATATAATATATTATACCGAGTGTACACAAGTCACGAAAATTGGACACGGAAATACGATATTGGTGTAAAATATAAGATCTTTGTGCTATATTCTGTATTATATTTTTATAATGTTCACTAGGACTCTGGGATGTCCAATCCGCTTGCGGCCCTAAGCAGATCGTAATGCGCCCCCACATAAATTTCAAAATTGAATCACTAGAAAAAAATCAAATTCTAAAATTATTTGATTTTTTTAAAAAGTACTTTTCTGATTGTAAATAATAAAAATGTATTAATACAATTATATTCGTTTAATGTGACCCATTCCAAAAGATTGAACATCCCTAATTTATATCATCTGAAAATTTACTCTATAGAAACCTAATAAAACGGCTTCTTTTTTTTACATGTTTATATTTTATTAAATTTGAATTACCTTAATATTTAATGTAATCTCGTTTTTTTTTCAGGCGATTGGTTAAAAATTATCAACCCAAAAAAAAGGAAGAAGAAGAGTATCAGTAAGTTGCCGCTTTTAAAATAATATAGTGTATTTTGAAACGATGTTTATCGTTTTAAAGCTTAAGCTAAAAAAACTGATCTTATTTTACCGTAAAATATTCCTTATTCGATATTTTATATCTATGAACTATTGATGTTTGTCAAAATTTGTAAATATTATTGGTTTCAAAACAACAGGACTTTTCTATTTAATATACAACATAATTATTATGTACAAACGCTATCGAGTATCGGATATACCCGTTACAATGTATAAAAATATAAAAATATGCCCCTTCGAATTTACAATGTTTGAGAAGTCACTGAAGATATTACCATTGATTATAAATTCATAATCAATGATATTACGTTCTTTTATGTGGTTCGTTAACATATTGGGTCTCTTATATTTTACTAAAAAAAAATTCAGAACATAAAATGCATACTCGGATGGTTGACAAAACCAAAAAACGTTAACGTTTTAATTATCAAGTAAATATTATGTCTAAATTATTATTATTGTAATCATAAACAAGTTTTTGATTTATGTACTTAACACCAACTTTCTAATAAAAAATTTAAATATATGAAATTAAATTTGAGTTAAAGGAAAAAACTTTTGTAAACATTTTTTACGTCTAATTGTCTAAATAACAAATTTTAAGTTACTTCTAAATTCTTGTTAAGGGGTCGCCACACCAACATTTATTTTCTGTCTTTCTCCCACATAATATAGGAATAAAGATAAAGATATTTTACGTATTTCCACGATTATGACTCTCTGGTTCAGTTTCACCAACGTCCAACATCCTCATATCCAAACGTATAATCATTAATCTACATAGGTAAATTTATTAACTATCGTGTTAGCAGTTTTATGCTAAAAAAATAATCCATAATATTTTTATATTATATTTTATCGAATATTGACAAGTTTAAATATTTTGAAACACTTTTAAGTTATAATATTATAAAATATTAATAATGGTGCAAATAATATTTCTTTTTTATATTTTTTGCACATATTATCATTTATTGGGTATAATAACATTATATATAATACTAGATAGGTACTTATGTTATATAGCCATTTTTAAATAAAATGTTTAAATTAACCTTTTTTCCTTAAAGTAGTGTTACTGAATCACGTCGTACTGTCTAATACTCTATAAATATTAGCCTTTTTACTCATTGTATACAGATTGGGAATAATATAATTAATAATTTATCCTTTTGGAGTTTGTTTTTGTTGTTCCTCATTTATATAATGTTATTTATTATTTGTGTTCAAAGATAACACAATCAATAGCGATAAGTAATATTTTTATTTATTAGCATTAATATAATTAAATCGACAAAAATCTAAAAATGACCCTAAATATTAAGATTTTTACTTGTAGTTTCAAAAAAAGTTACTTTGAGATTATTGTTGTTATTTATAATAATTATTAGTGTTCGTCAATGAATAAAAATTACGTGAGTAGTACCTAATGGGTTTTGATTGTTATCTTCAAAAGTCTAAACGTAGAAAGCGGGTTATAAATAACCGTCGGGGAAGAAATAAGAATCTAGTTTCCTCAACGTGGTGTCGTGGTGTCATGAGCTCAAAAAAATAAAGTTATAAATAATAAAACCTCATGAACTAATGATTAACAACAAACGTAATAAAATTTTATTTTGAACTATTTTTTCATTTTTTTTTTTTTATTATTTAGCATATTTTTAAATAATTAAAAACCAGAATGCGAACAATTTTCATTTTTAATAGATTTTTTTGTGCATTAGATGTATGTAATATGTATATGCAATACTTATGTTCAATAATTAATCCTTTTTAAACTTGATCATAAATATCATTATTTTTTTATATAATTATTATATAATACTATCTATCTCGTGTACCATAAATATTGAAAACATTCTTATATTTATTTTCTAAAAAAATCATATGCTCAATCTTATCATAACAAACTTCACTGTCTACATGAAAAATAAAACTGTCATTGGTCTAAAAATCCTACGGGTAAAAATTAAATAACTTTAATTATATTCTACAAATTGTTTATAAAATGAACAAAAAAAAAGTATATTTTCTTTTCATCAGAGATAATAATACATTTTTATTTCCGGTTAATCCAATAGTTTGTTTTGGTTTTGTGCTGCAATATATATGATTCCACCTATTAGATTCTAAGCAGAGCACTAAATGTATTCATTTTACAGTAGGTATTGTTATTTATTATTTTTTTTCTTTCATCACTTTTCGTGGCAGTAGAAATGTTTCGATTTTGTATAGATAGTTTCTGATAGAAAATTAAATTCAGTTAATATTTTGGGGACGAAAAGTAAAAAAATTCTAATACTTAAGAAATTAACAAGAGAAAAAATAAATAACGTAGGTACTTAACATTTTTACTTAATGATTATATTATAATTTTCTATAGACAATAAAATTTTCAAATTATTTTGATATTTTTTAGCTATTTCTAGGCATAAGTAATTTTAGATTTTTTTATAAATGTTGATAAACAATTAATTGGATTGTAAAAGTTTGAAATTTTAGTACAAGATTATTCATAAGTTGTTTATTTGACGAATAAAAAAATATCGTCACAATATATTTTATAACCACTCAAGTTAACTTTTTGACGAAATTCATAAAAAAAATTTTATATCCAAGATTTGAAAATTGAATACCTATAAGATTCTTCTACGGTTTTTCTACTTATATTAAAAAGTTCACCGGAAAGTTACATTCATTTTTTATGCGTGTTGATGTTCAAAGACATTAGAATATTAGATGTTCACTCATAAAATAAGTAAATAATAACTATTTCTCCTCAAATGACTTAATATTTTGTTGAAATTCATAATATAATAAACGTAGACACTTGATATTTTAATCAAATGTTTATAATTTCATTTTCTAAACTTGTAATTATACGTAAATCATTAGTGTATTATTTATATTATTTGTAGTAAAAAACTTATAAAATGTTGAATTTTATAGTCAAGACTTGAAAATTTAATACAAGGTTGCTTATAAATTACAATAGTAGTACCATTGATTTTAAAATATATTTAAAAATCATTGGTAGTACTGAAATCAATAAGCACAAGTTTTATAAGCATTTGAAGTTCTAATTTGATTAAAATTAGTTATTTAAACAATAAATAATAAACTATGTTAAATCATGAAGTATATATTTTTTTATTTTTCTATAATATTTAAAAATTTGCTTATTGTACTATTAGTCAAGTATAGATTGTCAATATTATTGTTTTTAATAAATAAAATAAAAATTATTCTATAGTTATAAAACATTATTTACGGGTATTTCAAACTTACGTACATTATGAATCTTATTATAAATAATGACCTTAAAGAAATATACGAATTAATTTTAAACTATTACCTAAATATACCATGAACATCTTCACACTGTTGGTATTGATTCAAAAGAATTATAAGTTAATAATATAGAATAATTTAATACTACAATTATATAATAAATGCAATGTTTTCGACAAAAATTAAATCAACCTATGGTTATATTTATATTAAAATAAATTACTTAAATATAAATTAAAAAAATAATGTACTTAGTGATATAGGCTGACATATCCGCTTAGAATGGTTTTTCGCATACAATGATACATCATTATTGAATTCAAAATTAACATATCTATTTAATGACTCACTTATCAATATTAATCCTAATGTAGAACAGAGCGGTACCCACTTGCCCACCTTTTTTATAATTTGTTTCGTATTTTTTTATTTTAAGTTATTATCTATGTTTTATTATTAAATATTATAAATAGCGAATAATTATTTATACGTCGTAATTTAACTCAGTTAAGAATACTACTTAATTATGCAATTTAATCTGATGATGAGTAATGTATAGCTAATTTTTCGTGATATTGGTCATACCAATTTTATTCAAAACAAAATATCTTTTAATTTTGTAGTTCTGTTTGTTGTTGAACATTTTTAACACAAACGTTACAGGTCATCATCATCTCAAACAAAATATAAATCAGTTTAAATAAAAAAAGTATTAAAAATACAGGTTTAATATTGCCGTCATGTGTTCTGTGACTAGATCATAAAAATACGGTATTTAATTTGGCTATCGTCGCCGATAGCATAGTATATAGTTGGTAAAGTTCAATATACTCTCTAAATGCCAACCACTAACATATGATCTCTCAATTTAAATAGATATTTTTTTATAAAGTATATACAATGCTTTCAAATTATATCATAACTTATGGATATTCGATAATTTAGAGATTATAAAAATCTAATGCTTAAGACCCACATGTGATAGGCTCTTGTTGTCTTCGTCTTATAAAAGTAAAACATATCAAATTTAAGTTCAGCAAAATTAATTTTGTGTTGTTAGCTTAAATATTTAATTTGACCTATTATTAAAAGATAGACATTTATTTGTGCTCCGTCGTTAGTTTTTATGATACATTAATTTTTAAACGATTTATAAGTATGTAAGATATTAAAACATGAAAACTCATAACGGGCTAAAAATTAAAATTTCTCATGTGATGTCTTATAACAATTTGTACGATAAGAATCTATTTTGCTCTGTTATTTTAATATTGAGAGTGAATTATTGTTATTAAATTTAAAGGTATGTTATTATTGAAGTCAATGAATTCTATCAAATTTTCATTGGTATTTAATAGTAACAAATTCAAGACTAAAATCAGATTACTAAATTAATAATAAAAAATTTACCATAGTTGTTAGCGACACGATACTATTAACTCAAATTACGACTGTATTTTAAATTTAAATTTAATTTTTACCTCAAACATTTTCGTCGCATCTACATTCCGCCAATATGATGAATCATGATTTTAGTTTTTACTTCAAAGAATTTTAAAATTTCGTCACTGTTTATCTACATGATAAATGAGTAGTCGGAATACAATTTTATTCCGACAAAATAAAGTTTAATATACGACATTATTAGTTTTCGAATAATTTTAAGACATAATTATTATATCATTGATTATTAATTTATTATTAAATTTCATTTATACGTCTATACATAATATATAAATATATATATAAAATATAAATTTGTATATAATTAAATATTATAAATTATTATATTATAAAATATGTACTTCAAAAGACAATAGTCCAATTATGTCTACCTACCACGTCTAGGAATAATAACAATAATAACATTATTGTGTATGGAATTTATGGTCACACTTATTGATCTATTAGTGCTATTACAATTCGAACTTGAAATATACTGTTACACTAAGACAATATTTATTAATTCATTATCATAGTATGTGTTTCTACTCAAAAAAATCCGTCAAAATCGGTCAAAAAGTCCGGTTTCAGTTTTTATAGTCGGACAAAAAGTCTGAAAATACAAAATATCTTGTATAGGTAATTAATATTTATTTTAAAAATTTAAAAATGTTTATAGACATTATGTATTATACACATTATATTATTATATTTATTTCTATTTTCTTATTTTCATTTATAATTATATAATTTATAACAACATATTAGAACAACAATATCAAAATTTATTTGTAACTAAATACATTTTAACAAACAATAAAATTTATTTTATTTATAAACACGTCAATCTAAACAAAACTAAAACTAAAAAAATAGTATATCATATTTATAATAAAAAAATATAAATTTGTCGTTATTATAGGTACCTAACTATACTACTATAATATAGTGGATATATAGTGGATTTCCGTTTTATTTTTGTTAGTTATATACGAAAATATAATAATATGTGTACAGCATTTTTAAATTTTCAAAGTAAATATGAATTGGTATGTAAAATATTTTGTATTTTCGGACTTTTTGTCCGAAACTAAAAATGTGCTCGAACTTTTTGTCCGACTATAAAAAATGAATTCGGACTTTTTGTCCAACTTTTTTAAAGCGGACTTTTTGTCTATCGACTTTTCGTCCGCGATTCGATATTCTCATTGCCATGAACATAAACATTAGAAAAAAATGAATAATTTTGTTTTTTCTAATTTTCTTAACATATTACCTATATGCAAATTAACTGTATTAAGAATAGAAATATTGTTTTTCTATAGTAAAAAGAGTGTTTTCTTTCATCATATGTAATTAAAATCTATAAAATAATTGTAAATTTGATAAAAAAAATTTCCCAAGTTTCTATTTCACCCGAATCTACCGGAAAATAGGATTCGTTTTGGGGCCTTAAAATATTTGTACTGTTTGTAGTATATTTGATAGTTTTGTATCTTTTTCCCTTCAAAGTATTGTTTTGTTCGTGTAGGGGAATCTTTATTTTTTTTTTCACGACTAAAGCTCGCGTGAGTCACGATGGCTATAACGATGACGTAACTACTCGCGGGGATCGATACCGAAGGGGGACCTTCTATATACTCCTCCTTGCCCATGTTTCGTCAATTAAAATTATCCTATACGGCTATACCTAGTACTATAGTATATATATACTTATATCCTTCAGGGTCAAAGCGACCCAGTGTTATTAATAATACAATAATTCGACTGGTTCTGGTACGATAACGAGGGTGGTGCATGCCGATTATTGAAAACGATAACGGATTAACATGTTATTTTGTTCGTAATTCGGTCATCCGTTTGTCCTTGGCTGTCGTTAACGAATACATACCTATATAAAATATATAAAAATATATCAACGAGTAGTCGTGTCGTATTGTATATTATTATTATATTTGTTATTTGTAGTATGAACCATTTTGTACTATAATACCCGATGGTTGGTGACAAAAAGAAAATCGAAAAATACCTAACCGACTATCGTTTAAGAACGCTCAATAATTATATATTATAGATATTTAATGGGTTGAAATATTGTCAAACCGCAAAGGTGTACACAAACAATTGACTCGAATTAACATAACTCCGACAGTGATTTTTTTTTACGATTAATATATTATCAAATAAACTAATATCTTAAAGTAATTCTGTTTTTTGCTATGCAGGTGAATTAGTGTAAACTTTCGTACCGCTGTAAATTAAAATATTCTCACGTTTTTGTATACGTCTCGAAAGTCTGGGAAAACGTTATATAATCAAATTCGTTAAAAATAAAACTTAACGTTGGTATTTAATTATTTTCTTTCAAATTTTCTCATTAGGCTTATTATATTTAAATGTTATCTCCTATTATGAAAATGTATAAGCGGACAATTAAAAATATTTAAATTGGTTTTGTTAGAGATATATTATGTATATTATTATTTATTTCCCTTTTTAGTCTCGTGAATTAGAGAGAACGCCTACTTAACGGACATTTCCTTCATTTCACTAATAGTTACCTGAAAATAATAAGCTTTGTCTGAAACTCTGAGACCTCATTTTTAAAATATTTACTTTTAATATTTTTACTTTTCAAAATATTTGGTCCTTAAAAAGTCATTAACCCTTTGAGTGCCAAATTAATTTTGACCAGTGACACCTGCCAGACCAAGTTATTTTTGCATTTTTATTTTAATTTTTTTATATTTTATTATTTTTATTCATTGAATAATATAATGACTAAAAAAAAAAAAAAAAATTTTGGACTTAAATTTTCAAAGTAATTGTACTTTTAGAATTAAGCGTTCAGTGGTTTCTAACATTTTAACGAATGATAATTAACGGTGTTAAAAAAAAAAAATTGATAAACAACACATTTTGGTTATCACTGAAAATATAATATAATTAATTCACTTATAACTTCATTGCTATTTATCCGATATTTTTTTACTAAACGTCTTTGGAATCGTCTTTGAATTTGCAATCTATTGGTATACATTTAAGTATTGATAACAGCAGTAAATGATTTTAACAAGCGAAGACGCATATATGCGTCCATGGCACTTGACGGTTGTTGTATGGTGGACGCATATATGCGTCTATGGCACTCAAAGGGTTAAACGATTCGAGTTAAGTAGTTTTTTCCCGATGCCTTTATATATAGTGTCTAATCAAATTAAACACCTAAATAAATACACAAATCTACCAAGAACTGTTTTATAACAAATCTAAACTGTTTCAGAAGTTTTTACAAGAATTGTGTTACATATTAATAATTAATAAAAATATTGTGTTTTCTAATATTAAATATTTGTCTTAAGGTTTTTTGTAAAAAAAATTACGATCAAATTGTATGTTTATTTTTAAACGTTTATGTATAAACTATTTTAAACAAAACCACTTATTTAAACACATTCCAACCCTGACTATCAATATATTTATGTCTTCGTGTATTTTTCAAGCCTATAGTTATTACTCATTAGTTGTGTAAAGTGTTTCTACATCAATGCAAATTAAACGTATCCAAACTTTCTAGACACCCGTTTAGTATACTATTATATGTAAATTTACCAATTGTTCATCAATTTCGAGCATGTCTTTTTTCTCAAAATTGCTGTATAGAAAATTATAACAACGCCGCTCGAATATTTGAGTACAAACACGTGACCTATATATTACGAAAAACGCGTCTATAAACATAAATATATGTGTATACTGTATATATAATATAGTATAAGGACATTTTCTTTTCACGAAATAGTAGTATTCATTACCCATTGTTATTATTTTATTGTTAATAATCTTTAGTAATCGATTGCTTTATTATTTTGATTATTTATTGTTATTCGTCTTAAATAGTTTTTATTTAATTTTGTATGTATGCTAGGTATAGCACGTGTAAAGCGTTCAAGGCGATGTTGTGCGAAGTAAACGATTTGGCAGGTCAACATGAAGTGATCGCTGAAAATCTCCAATCCGACGTCATCAGGGAAATCAATTATCTAGTGAAGGACATCAAAGAAGAAAGAAAGAAGGTACGCCTTTATATTAAACTCTAACTGTATATAGATTATAAAACAATATGACGAGTAGCTGATTTTTCATATGTATGTACATATATATTTTTTTATAATTCTTAAGTTAAAATAAAACATTAATATTAAAAATTCAAATAGGCAATTTACATATTATTTAAAATATATAAGGTAATACGTATATTTACTATGTAATATTTATATCAATGTTTTGTTTATATTATTAATTAATAGTTTAAAACAAATAGTTAAATATAGACAAGTTTTCGAAAGATGTGGATTTTTGACCAGTTCATTATGGACTTCCCAGCCGTTAGCAACATTCTTGAATGAACTACCGACATTATCAATCCATGACGAGTCTAGAAATAAAGTTATTAAAAAATATACTGTCTCAAATTATGAAATACATATATTTGAAGGAATATTTTTGTCTACGCAATTATTTTTCAGCCTTTTAAGATATTAAAACTTTCGGGTTTATCGTAGACACGATATTTTAGTATACCTAAAGGTATATAATATTTCTAGTAATCGGTAAATATTTGAAAATATAACATGAATACTTTTCTGACCCATTTTTTAAATATTATTATTTTTATTTTTAATATAGCTAGCGCCAATAATGTAAATTAGCTACGACTGTTTGTTTATTACAAGATATTTATAAAGACACAATTTAATCAGATCACCTAAGTTATCAGAATACGACTTGAAACATAAACACTAAATCTTGAAAAAATTAATTTAATTAGGAACATAAATCTCAAAATGTCATTAAATAACTAACCTTTGAATATACTTTTATAGTTCAAAAATAGCTCATTGAATTATTAAAAAAATAATCGACGTATGGTACCTATCTATAGCTGGTAAACAACGTAATATGGTAATATTTTTAAGTGCCAATAATAAAATAAATAGCTCGATGCGATATGTATCTACCTACTTCGTTTCAAATTGTATTTTATTTATACACACATAAAAAATTGGATATTTCTTATTGGTTCCAATGTTGGATATTAAAAATAATTAAACATGTAATGTTATCTATTTATGAACGGGGTGAATCGCAAGACTCCCTTGTGAGCACATGTCTTACTGTCTTGCTATCGTTGCAACCCCGTGATAACGTATAACCAATATATATTTTTATGTATGTTTCAATTTCTGTCATAGTTGCTTCAGGATAGCGCAAAATATGTAGCGATGATCAACAACCAGGTAGCGTCACTGGAGAGATCACGGAAAAACTACGAGAAAGCGTTCAAAGAGGCAGAGAGGGCTCTGGACAACTTTCAGCGGGCTGACGCTGACCTCAACTTGTCCCGAGCCGAAGTGGAAAAACAACGGATGAACATGGCCATCAAAAATCAACACTGTGAAGAGTCGAAAAACGAGTATGCCAACCAGCTGCAAAAAACCAATGAGCTTCAGGTATGATGATAGGTACTCCAAAAATTGACGGAGGAAGGTGTTCGAATTTATTTATATATATGTATATAGACATCCTATGTAAAACTTTTTATTTCAACAAGCATTTCTAGTACCTATAAATTGTATATTTTCTAATGGTTTCTTCTTCATTTTTTGTGTTTCCGTCGATATAAACCTCCATCATAGCTTTCGGGTTTTTAAAGGAAACCTATAATATATACATTTTTAAATATATATATATATGACTTAAAGCAAAATAATATTTGCTTTTTTACTTTTATTATCAACACATTTCAAAAAAAAAAAATGTGTATTGGTAATTTTCGAAATTAATAGCATTCCTGCTATTCTAAGGATCGCTCTGTTTACAACTCCGTGATCTCGGTGTATATAACGTATTAGGTACTATATTTATACTCGTCCAATAATAATAACTTGGACACGTTCAACGCCTGAACGTAGCCACACAACGTTTAGTCGCGTGCGTGGTTTATATGTACTTTATTTGTTGTTTACTAATTTGCTATGTGTTCATTCAGAGCCAACATTACAAAGCGCTGATGCCGGAGGTGTTCAGGCAGCTGCAGGAACTCGACGAGAAACGCATTCGAAACGTCAGACATTTCATGGCCCATTCGGCGGACGTGGAACGTAACGTTTTCCCGATCATAAACAAGTGTCTGGACGGCATCATAAACGCTGCCAATCAAGTAAACGAAAAACAAGTGAGTAGAAGTCGATAAATCCGCAACGCGATAATATATTATATGTTTGTACCGTGTATACAGACTACAGAGTGATTCTCCAAACATGTACATTCTAATAAGTGATTACTCTAATAATTCATTTATTCAAATTCTGATTTTTTGAATTATCCATAATTAATAAGAGCATATTCTATTCTTAAATACTAAGATTAGCATTTAAAGAATGTCCTGTAGCGTAATGCCTTCGTTTTTTACAATCATATTTTCCATAATTAATAATAAAAATGGACAATGCTTATTTGAATAAGAAAAGTTTACGCAGAACAATCTGAACGTACTAACATTTAAATACTTTAAATTTACTTAAAAGTTAAAACTTTCAAACCTAATCAGAATTTAAATAAATGTACCTATATTACGAAAGGAAAAATGGATGTGAGAATGCCTGGTGTTACTCTGTACAATATTGCTGTATTTGCTGTCGTACAATTTTACATAAACACATTTTTTCATTATTAAAATTTAAACGATGATGGCTTCTAAACCATTATTTTTCTCTTCCGCATCCCAAGTGAACTTGAGGGTACCCTAATAAATTATTTTTGTTGTTATAGTAAATTGTCTGTGTTAAATTCTAGAGCCACCCATACTATGTAACCGATTTCCCTTAAATACCAAAAAATAAGAATTCTTTTTAAAAGTCTGTAAAATTAAAAAAAAAAAAAAAAAACCGAAACCAAAAATTACGGCGGTTAATTCGCTTCGTTCCGTGTGATAAACCTGCGATAGCTGCGCTTCATATCATACATTTATTTTTAATATTCATTTAACTTTCAGGACACGATTTTAGTGATAGAACGGTACAAATCTGGTTTCGAACCACCCGGAGATTTCCCATTCGATGATTTGAGCCGTGGTGGTGAATCCACGCCGCTCGTATTACCGGGTAGCGGCAACACTTATGTGTCATCGGGCGTTGGCGCCCACAGGTCCGAATCGATGACCGTCAAGGGCACCATGTCGGCCGGCAAGCTGAAAAAGCGTGTGGGTCTGTTTGCCATATTTAGCTCCAACAAGGTATATATATTATGCATCCAAATTATTATAGAAATTTATGACGACAATAATAAAAAAAAAAATAATAATATGTATTATGTACTTATCATTTGACTATAACATTGTAGTCTTTTTAACGGTTTTATTTTTATTTTTTTTCCGATTATGTTTCGCAACGAAACATAAAATATGCTCTTCTTGAAAAATTCTCAATACCACCCCAATTCTTCTTTCTGTAAGTACATCATTATCCGTGGGAAAAAAACAATTACATTGCCGTATTTTTATCAAATGTCAACGTTTTCTAACGATTTAGAAATACTTACCTGACCATGATAATATTTTGACCATAATAACATTAACAAATATGTTTGTAAATATAATTCAAAAGAAATACATGAATGTTAAATACTTATGTTGTATATTATAATCTTGGCTCGTTGAAACGTATACGGTTGTTCATATACGATTCATTCATAAAATACAAACGTTGAGCGGGTCAGTATTTCTGGAACACAAATAATAACGACACTGAGCTTAGTGAACGACGCGCCTTTTTGTTTTTTTACCGCATTCATATTTTTGGCCTAATAGCGATTGCAATTTTATTAATATATTTTTATTCAAACGCTACTACTCCGAGCTATGGTCATAGTTACACAGTTTAACTATCAATTACAAATGTCCTGTTTTGTCCTGTTTACATTAAACTAACACGGCTTCCAAATTTCCAACATGAATCATTATAACGTCGTTTACTCACAGTTATTAAACAAATCGTCAATCGGCTAACTTTTGTTAACAAAAAAGTTAATTTCCTAATTATAATTATTTTAAGATAATCAATTCAATCATAATTTTAGGGTTTATTGTACATAATGTTGATATAAAATATTTTAAAACTTATACATTAATTTTATTATACTATATTATTTACTAACTGCATGGCTAATCACGCTTGCTTTATATGTTTTTCATGCACTTGGAAGCTAATGGACGTATGCAGTTCTGTAAAGGTATTAAAAAATATTTTTTTAAGCGTGTGATTAAATAATATCATGTTTAACTGTTTACCTTAAAAAATCATAAAAGGGATGATTATTAGAAACTTAATAAAATATAACAAATTCAAAAAAGTCATCTTATATTTTTATAACAAGGATATAAAGGGATTAAGATAACCTAGTTATAATTATAAATATTATGTTTTAATGATAGTGGATAATAACATAATATATAAACTTTATATAATGATGTGTTTTAATATTTAATAATATTAACTCACTTCTATTAAAACTTCTTGGATTTTAACATTACTAACAAAAGCAAAAAACCAATTTCAACTAATAATAGTATCAAACTAATGGGTTTAAATTATCTCTCAAAAATATTTATTAATTAAAAAATTGTATGATTATTGAGTATTGACAAATTTAAATTACACATGTATTATACAATTATTTTTTGCTTGTGGAATAAAAGGAAAGCTTGAATAAAATAATTATGTTTATTTTGTTTGTGTTAATCATTTCTTTGGTTGTTTTTATAACAGTTTTTATAATAGCATGATACATTATTTTTAAATAATTTGGTATACTATTTAATCATTTATTCATTAAAGCTGTTGACTTATTATAGAATAATCTTTCATCGTCGGGTGATAAGGATGATTATAGTGAATTACCACCAAATCAACGTCGAAAAAAGATTCTTCAAAAACTAGATGAAATGCAAGCAAAATTACACCAAGAAATAGCAGCCAAGTACATATTGCTTACAGTTTAATTTGTAAATTATGAATTGTATATTTATATGTGATGTGTGTTTTATATTTTTAGAGACGGTTTAATGAAAATGAAAGGAGTATACGAATCTAATCCAGCCCTAGGTGACCCGATGTCCACTGAAGGTCAACTAAATGAATGTTCGCAGCGTATTGATAAACTCAACTCTGACATAGCCAAGTACCAGGGACTTTTACAAGAAGTTGAATGTAATGTTAGTCCTGCAGGTACACGCAAACATGAGTTGACAGAACATAATGGTATCGGCAATGGTAGCACTAACAACCTATCCAATCACAAGTAATTTAACTATATTACGTGAATGTGAAGTTTATAATATTATGTATTTTATCTTATTTGTATAGTAATAGGCTAAATACATCTATACCGGATGGACGAGCTCCTCTTGGAGAAGACGAATCTCTGAGCCGTTCAGCATCTGATTCCAGTGTTTCTATACCTGCTGTTGGATTAAACAAGTAAGTTTTCAATAAGTTAATTTATTCACTAATAATATAATATCAACAATACAATTACAGTCGATACTCTGGCGAGACTGTAAGTTTGGGCGCTTCACGCAATTCATTGACAAATGATGAAGATCCTCCACCTTATTATGATATTCACGATTTGCCACCACTAGGAACTTGTACCGCTCTCTATGCATTTGAAGGTAAATACATCTCCTCAATTATATATTCTTATAATAATTTATGTTATAACAAAATTTTTATACTATTATTGAACGTTTTAGCTACAAGCGAAGGATCAATACCAATGTTTGATGGAGAGCAACTGTTAATCATCGAACAAGATCAAGGGGATGGATGGACGCGTGTTAGAAGACAACCTCCCAATGTTGAGGAAGGATTTGTACCTACGTCATACATCTCTATACACTCTAGCTGAACAGAGGCATTCATTTTAAATGTTTACGATACCCTATGACATTAAAATCAATTGTATATATATTAAACTAAAACACCCTATACATAAATAATTTTAGACTTAATTTTTTTTTTTTTCATAAGGTTGTGAAAAGTGCCAATTTTTTAATGAAAATGATATTTTAATCGGTCCGAGCTCAAGTTGTCATGTAGGATTTTTTTACGTTAGGAATTTTTTTTTATTATTATCATTACTATTATTATTGCTTTCAGATAATCAAATTTCTTTAACTAATGTGCAATTGAAATGAACCAGTGGTAAATTAGTCATCTTGCTTGACCTTTTATTTTTCTACTTGCGCCACTGTGTCTAATTATTGTTTTCCGTCTTAATCTGTTGAAAGCCAAAACGAGAATGTAATTAGTTTTCAACTTATAAAGAGTTTCCGTCCACCTTTATTTTGTTTTATTAATCATAAGTTCTTTAGTTCCAATATTGTTTTTTTTCTTTTTTTAACACTGTTTATATATTGTTTTTTTTTTTTACTCAATTTTCCGCCTTTCGACCTGATTATTCAAATAACATAAGTAACAATTTTGTCAATTAATCATCCATTTGTGTATTTTTTTAAAACAGATTAATATTTTAACTTGAAAATAGGTTGTGTTTGTTCAAACTTATTATAAATACCAGATGAGTGTTATTTATATATATTCTTATATATATGTAATGGTTAAAAATGAATTATGTATATTTTTTTTAATATAAGTTATACTAAAAATAATAATAAAACCATTAAATTATTATTCAATGAAATAAAGTAAAATAGTAATATTTACAAAACATAAGCGAACAAAATTAACAAACAGACAACACTTTTTATGGGTAGTTGTATTTTATTTTATTATTATTATTATTATTTATATTATCCTAATACGTATAACCAGCATTTTTCATTTAATCCCAACTCTATGCTTATAGTGTATTTTGTATCAGTATAGTCTGATTTGTACTATATATATATTATATTAAAACGCTTTAAAAACATATCACTATTTATTGTTTCAATACATTGATTATTAAACTTTACACTACTAACCATATGTAAAAAGAAAATAATTGCTAAGATTATTATTTGTTATTTATTAAACTGTTTAAAAATTAAAATGGATACATTTCCTTATTATTTTTTTTTAAAGTGTTGGGTGTTTGAGATAATCTTAGTATAGAATCTATCATTATCTCCGGAAAACTTGACTTTGGAACATAAAAATGTATTAAAAGTTATGCTTTCATACGGATATTAACCGTTATACTTAGTATAATGTCAAATAATTGATGATCTAGCCAGTGGCTAGATTGTTGGAATGCCTTGCATCATTTGTCTTTACTTATCTTCAACTTTATCATTTTATCATTTTAAACAAATGACCTAATGTCAGATGAAAGTGAGTTAACACAACAGATTGATTGTTATAGTAATGCAATTATTTTGTTATTTTGTAAGTTAGTATTGATTTTGTTTTTTACAAAACATTTTTAATATAACTTTTATTTTGAATGACATTTCAAATATTATATTATATTATATTATTATAATGACACTGCTACATACAAATTTAATATAAAATAACAGTTATCTGTGCTCATTTAACTAAATCATTAGTTAAAATTTGGCAATATTTATTATCATGTTTAAAAATAATAATATTTTACTTAATACAGTTAACAAAGCCTGCACAAAATTAATGATGTGCTTAAACAAGACTACAAAGAGTGAAATAAATTAGAAGAAATATGCAAAGTAATTAAATAAACTGTCCTAGCTAAATATATCTAACAATTACTGAAATAAACGCCAATTCATATGTGATCGAAACTAAAATGTAAACTTATAGAGGTTACTAAAGTGGTAGATAACTTGTAGTAAGATTATATTATAAAAATGTATACTAAAAATAATAATACTATTCGATATACACATAAACTATGTACTATATATAAAATGTATAACTAATGTAATATTATTCTTAATGATAATACTATGTATTTGACGCTACAATGACTGGGTGTGTGAACTTTCTTTATTTTATTATTTTAATATTGTTGTATAAATCAAATTGGTATCATTGAACCATTTCTGAATCATAGAAAATAATATATTAATAATAATAAACCATGGCCATTTTAAATTTGAAAATATAAATATATAATCAAGCAATTTGCTATTTTAAAGTCACTAACTTCTGAAGCTTTTCCATTCTCACAAATTGTGTTTCTTACTCTAGTAGATTGAAATGTCAAAAACTAAATAGTAATTAATAATCGATCAAATCAAAAATTTGAAGTGTTTCAGGTGTGAACTTAATCAGATATTTGGTTAAATTTTTAGGGGAGCTATAATAATTCAATGTAAAGTGACTCGCATCCCTTTTCTATACACAAATATGAGTATTACATATTAGTATATTACCTTCAATTTTTGGGGATCTATTGAAATACTTGGGGGGCTAAGTCCCACCCCCTCCAATGTCATCATTATTATTATTAGCTTTCAGTACAAGTACAATACTATTTAGCTCGACAATTACATAATTTACTTAACTAAACACAAACATAATATGCAATTAAACAATACAACAAAGAAAACAAGATTGTTAGATAACAAAATTAAGTTGATTAGGTATTTTGTTGGTGACAATTTCCAAATTAGAGAATGGAGGAAAGGTTGAGACTGTTGAGAGGTATATTTAAGGCAGTAAGGGAATTGAGGAAAATTAGGCATTTGGACTCTAGAGTCTAGGGACCTGGGACGGACAATGAAAGAGTATCTAAATGTTGAAAGTCACAGACACTTTCAGTGAGATATAACTGATATAAGTGGTCGTAATTATTTACCCTTCTTATTATATTCTAAATTCAGAATTCTAATCAATGAAACATTTATATATTCAGATATATATTCTTATTTTTGCATTCATCTATTAATTTTTTCCTCAATCCAAGCACTGCTCTCGTCGGTCGTTCGGTCATCAGATGTGATAATCATAAAAATCATTATTGAAAAGTAAAGGTAATTTATTTGTAAATTATATTAAACAATAAAATATTATTATAATTATTAAAATCATTCGTATCGATTGTGCGAGAAAAATAGGCAGGTGGTTTGGCGCCCTGGCGGAAAGATAAAATTGGAAATTGGCCTAGGAAAAAAATACAAAAAATTCTCCGACCTTGCCAGGATTCGAACCTGGAATCTTCTGATCCGTAGTCAGACGCGTTATCCGTTGCGCCACAAGGCCTCGGTGTGAGGACGTGGCAAAACGTGAGCATATAAACGCGTTTAGGGTAACTTCGGTTCATGTTATCATGTTATCATATTGAAAAACGAACGTCATGATAACAACGGTAGTCCATCTAATTAGTATTTAACCGCGCATTTTCAAAC